>NW_010546979.1:72562-84076 GCF_000687285.1 Phaethon lepturus
GGTTTAGTGAAGTCCCAGACCAGTTACAACCAGAAGAAAAGGGCATGTCATGACTACTTGGGAGAGCCACTGTTTTAGACTGAAATGTTTAATAATATAAAAAGTAAGAAATTCATAAATATAGTCTAAAATTTAAAAGTCAGGCAGTAATATGTTCAGGTCACTCAAGCATTGATAACACTATCCCAAAGGAATAGAAAGCTCAAATGAAATTAAATCTCTAGGTTCTGAGAAGCCAGTTAGTGTAACCTGTTTTGTCACATGTGGGTAAAGCAGAAAATCAGGATGTGTACAAAGTAGCATAAGAGTTTTCCCATATGACCTATTCCAATCAGCTGGTATTAAATGCAAAATGCACTAGAGAAGGAGATGTAGTAGCTGAAATATATATTAAAAATAATAAAAAAAGGAAAAATGCTTAGAAAGTTCTTTGGATGGTGCAGTAAAAAAAAAAAGAAAAAAGATTAAAAATACACTTCAATCATAGGTCACGGGTAATTTTGTTCAAGCTGGACAATTTACACAAGGATATAAATCAGATTTGTTCTGTGTGAAATACAGCTCTATAATTCAATCTAGAGCAACGCCTATCTGGAAATTAACACGATTTTACCTTTAGCAAAGGCTCCTGCTTTGTTTAGTGGTATTACTACACAGTCCAGTATTTCTGCTATTTAATTCTCTGACATCTCCATGGTTCATGAGTCTTTCCTATCTCTGTTGCTTCTGAGCATAGCTTCCAGGTCTAATCTACGATACATTTGAAATCAGATTTCAGCTATGAGGAGTGTCTTTTCTTTCAGTACTTTAGTAAAATTACTTCCTTTGGCATAATAAAGAACAACAGTATAATTGTGAGAGAAGCAACATTGCCATTGTGTGGAAAAATGCTCCTTTAAAAGAAGAAATTAGAAACTGGCATAAATAGCTATATTACAGTGCTTTAGAAATGGTGTATAACCCCTCCGGCTAGTTCCAAAGGTGCTCAGAAGACCTTCCAGCTGTCTGTTACAGAGTGTAGGAGATTGGGAACAAGCAGCCTGCCCACCTGGCCTGTGAAGGTCCCTCACCAAGGAAGCCCTAAGAGCCAGGACAAGAAGAGCGCCATAATCCAAGCACCAGCTAGAACCTTCTCCCTGCTGCCTACCCAGAAAATACTTGGCATAGGGGATGGGAAATCTAGAGAAGGATGAGCAAGCTGGCAGGTGGCAGAGAGCTGCGAAGTCCATGGCTGTCAGGAAAGCAGAAATCCTCTGAAGTTAACTGGCAGACCTATCCACCTATCCACCACCAAAACCACAAACCTGGTATTTCCACCTAGCTATTGTTTTCCGAAAATTGTTCCTTTGAAAAAACCACATTTGCTAACCTTATCCAAAGGTGTTCAACAGGCATTGACTTAGGTTGGCACTGTCATTTTTTGCCCTCCTTCTACTAAGATGCTTTAAGAGAATTTCCTGAGCAAGACTTTGGGCTTATGAAGACAAAACTATGGAGCGACAATGCAACAAAAAGACCATGTGGGAGAGTATTTCTTATGTGCATTTCAGAAGAAAGTGAATGCTTACAGGAAGAAGGTCCACAGTAATAAATGAGTAAAGGGAAAAGAATAGGCTCAGCAAGACTACTATGATAATCAATATTTCTTTAAACTCACTTTATCACATGAGAAAGCAGCTTTTCCGGTGAGACTTAGCTGTTGATAAATTATAGGGTAAAAGTCAAGAATCTGGAACCAGCATATGCTACAGGAAGAGAAGCACTACTTTTCTACTTCTTACAGGACATTTTCTCTGATAAACAAACAGAAAATCTTGATTGGAGGAAGCACTTCACAAAATTTTGGGTAGATACCAGGGAGCAGAGTTTACAATGTCTAGAACTCTTCTTTGATCACTGAAAATGAGATAAAAGTCACTATTAGCTCCTTTTTTAAAAACTCAGTGGGTATGTCATTCCATAAAACAGTGGCATAAACTAATCACATTTTCCTAAATGATGCAGTGAATGCATTTCATCCTGGTGAAAATGCGAGCGCTATGTCAAGAGAACTCTGTGACTTTACAGAGTCAGTAAGAAAGAATACAGAGTAAGTCACTTGAAGGTTGGATTTTTTAACAGTGAATAAATCTTACATATTTTCACTATGATGTCATTAACAACAAGAAAGTCTTGTCAAAGCACTGTAGGAACAGCTCGTAGTAACAACTGAATTCTGAGTGAATCAAATGTCTTCTGCTTCTAACTTACAACATCCTTTTAACTCCACCCTTTGTGCTGTTTTACAAACTGTCACTTCTAAAGTAGTACAGCAACCCAGGTTGGTCACAGATGCAGAATTGGTAACAGGTGGAAGTGGAATCTGCTCCATTAACATCAGAAAAGTTGCCTTATACTAACAGTAAGAACATTGGCTGAATGTTGTGGATCCTGAATTTAGGCACCTCCATTTCTAATGGAGAATATCCTAATTCCACAAATATTCAGTTGCAGGCATCAATTATCTTATCGGAGCTGGCTAATACGTAAGAGTAAGAGAAATAGTAGAGGAAGACAATTTATATTTTAAAGCAACCCTTCCATTTTGTCCAGCATTACTTCCATTTTACAGTTTCATTCTGAGCTAATCAGAAATAAGGTGATGGGTGTCATACCATCTGTTGTTATCTGGACACTGAGATCACTGTAGTAGAGTTAGTCACACACCTGTGAAAAACAAGATACACAGATGAGTGCCATCAGTATATCCATGTCAAGATGGCTAGTCTCATCTCATCACCTCTCCACATCTAGATCATGAAGTGAAGGAAACCAGTATGAATGCATTTGAGATGCTCTAAGAGTTGACTCTCAAGGATGATGGGCATCTATACACCACTATTTTTTAAATTCCTTTTTAAAATATATTATTAATAACAGGAAAGATCTGTCACATTTCCTACAGTCTAAACTTTGAAACCAAAGGCAGCTGTAGATTCATAAGGAATGGAAAATGGGGTCATACGTAGCATGTGCAAACTCATAGGACATTGAGAAGAAGCAATTTTCTTTCTTTGTCTTAAATTACATTTTAACGTGAATAGAACATGTTAGAATGAATAGAATGTTCACATTCTAGGTTAATAACTAACAAATAGAGAAACATTATTAGATTCAATAGGAATGCCAGTACCATATATTTCCTTGGATACAGTATATTTTCCGTCTTGCAATATAATATTGCATTTCATACACTCTGTCCTCTCTGTCTATAATGCAATAAGACACCACAGATAACGATGATTTTTCCTCCAAGACCATTTCAATGCTTTGCTAGCAAACTTTCAAAATGTTTGCAGGATACTAATGGAAACATTAAAAAATACAGACTGGTAAATAGGTATTTAAAGAATAACTATAAGTGACTAATGAAATATTCATTGGAGTCATTGTCTTTGTACACTAATTGAAACAGATTGGCAAAATATTGCAAAATATGAGAGACACAAATATTGGAAACCCTTATTTTACTAGTGGTCTGTTAAAAAAAAAAAGTTCGTGTATGGTGCATTTTCTTCCAGGATCAAAGAGCGCACCATTTGATCCATGAAGAGCATGACAGGCAAGAGCAATCCAGTTACACTTGCAGATTTTATCAAATAGCTCTCTTTAGTAGACCTACGTCTATGTTAAGCAGAAAAAACCCAAAAGCATTCTGTCCTTGTCTTTGACTAATCTGTTGTCTCTATAATAAGTGTGAAATCTCTAAATATACGCACATTTACTACAAGCAAACAAGCTGTCCAGAATCTAATTAGACAAAAATCTGCCCATCTGTTCTGCATTATCATGGGGCTTGCTCACATGCTTGTTGTCTCATTACTAAAAGGCGGAGAAGCAAATTGAATTGAGCTGGACTTCCTCTTAAAGTGGGATCAGGACATGAAGTCAGACCCTTGCTGTGAACCAACAAAGCACCACTGGGAGAAAGTGGCATGAGAGAAGTTTCTTTTTTCTGAAGCCACATGTCCAGTACTTACCATGAGGCCTAAGGGGGTGCTAATACCATTGTTTGGCACAATACAACACACACTACGACCATATAAACCTTGTTTTCAATGAAAATTGTTTGCTTTTTTTCTTAGTCTCCTGTGTCCTGTGTCTTTTTATTAGTATCTGCCTGCCATGGTATGCTGCATTTCAAGCATAAACCTTGTTTAACAGAAGACAAAAAAGTTTCATTGATGCAAACTTTTCTTATAAAAATAAAGAGAAAAATGTCTAATTTTTTAATACTTTATTTTTATTTTAAATTACATGTTAATAACTTAATCAGGTTGTTGAAAGTGCTAATCAAGGCCACATGTTCCTGAGAGTAGTTTTATATGGAAATAGGAAATTTTATATGAATGTGCTTAGCTGCATGTTTTCTAATCACTTATATTATTAATACCTAGCACTTATAAGCACTTATATATTTCTCCATCAGCACTTTACATCGGCAGTAAAAAACTCTCCATTGTTTCTGGGAATAAGTATTTCTAGTAGACTGTTATTACATGTCTTTAACAGAAACAGAGAAGATTTATTTATGGTAGTGAATGCTATAAATGAACAAATACTGTGAAAATTAGTAGATTTTGAAGATTAAGCAGAATAAATACAGGATCAGTGTAGATATGCATTAAAAATTTGGAATAACTTAGGAAAAACAGGAATATATTTCTACTTTTTGCACAGTTCCCATTAGCAGTGAAATTGAACACATCACGAACTTTAATTTGATAATCCTGCTTAATGACAGTTCCCTGAAAAGTGTAGGACTTGTGTGCCAGATCATCCCCAGGAGCAGGATGAGCCCCTTTTTTCTCCTGTTGCCAGGGACTGGTTGCTTCACTCCCCGGAGTCCATCTCATCTGCTTTCCTCTGGCTCTATGACTTCTCACTGATCAGATTAGTAGATCAAAAGAAATGGAGAGCAGATCTGCTTGGATAATACAGAGACTATTTGCATAATTTTTATGCTAATGATAGCCAGATAAACCTGGGTACAGGGAAGGGTATACAGCCTTACTTCTGATTCTTTGCGCCCTGAGCAGAAGGGAGTTTGTGTATCTGAAACAGACTGGGTCCTTCTGGGCAGCCCTCTATTTTCTGAATATACTAGTTATATCTCCTGTTCACTCTGGTAGCATGCCATCCAAGGCAGGACGTTCTTCATCCAATGGCAGGTTAGTGCAAAGTGGAGAAATTGGCCTGAGAAATAGGCCCAGAAAAAAGGTTATTTAGGACAGCAAGAAGTTATGTGTTTTATGTAAACTCAGGAGAGCTGGTGTCCCTTACGGGAGTATATAAATAAAAAGATTTGAATGGAAAATTAAAACTATTTTACAGAATAATAACATGAAAGTTTTCACATTTAATTTCTGATATTAACATTTTTGTTTAAAAAATATTGATCCCATAGAACTTCAGAAAATATCACAAAATTATGTCTCCATAGAAAGTGGGGTCTCTCAAAGTGCAGAAAGGAAAAGTTTAGATAGTACTAACAAATTCCCATGACAGGATTAAGTTCAGGCTTGCAACTGCATTTCCATCTTCATGATGAAAAATTTTACTGATGCTGTGTATAATGTAGAATCTACATGAAGATTTCATAAGCAGCGGTGGGCCGTGTCAGCCAAAACAGCTCAGTGATAACTACATTAATTCTGCACACATCAGAATAAGAATGTGGAAAAGAAGAGAGTCATGCTCAGAAACTAAGAACGAAGTAAGGGTTCTAACACAGCGCAAAGAGGAGGGGTTGTGTCATGGAAACAAAGAGTGAGAAGAGTTAGGGAGAAAAGAGAATTGACATGTACAGATGGGGAACTGGAGACGTTAAAGAAAAAAGAAATTCAGAGAGAGACTGAACTTTTCTTCTAGGGAAAATCCAGTTTTAAAATTGCCTTCATGATACATTTAACCACATATGTACAGGAAAATCCAGTAACAATTTGGAAGATTCTCTTTTAGATTTATTTGTGCATACCCACATTTGCCCTATACTTTGTAGAGAGTGGCTCTAATTGCTGCCATGGAACAGAAGCTTCAATGCCATAAGACATCCAACAAAAATAGGTGCTCTCTTTGCTTTCTCTTTAAATTTTATTATTTATCTTTGCACATTTTCTGTTTGCTTCTCATTCTAACAAACATATTTAATACAATTTTGCTGCTCTGATCTACATATTTGATTAAAATATACTGTGCAATACTGGTGTGCATCTCATATGCATACTCTAAGGCCATTATTTATCCCTAAGTGATTTTAAAAATTCTTGGTTTTTACAATTTTAACACACTCCTTTTTGATTCTTACAGCTATCCAGAGTCCAGTCAGCAAAAAGTTGGCAAAAATCCTTGAACTATGTAGTCAATGTTTCTCAGTTAACATATTACTGAAGCTAACTTCATATTTTTCTTTCATCTTTATACAATGCATTTCTTAAACATGTGCTGTGGAAACCATTAAAGGAAAAAATAAATAATAATTATTTCCTTTTTTTAGCATCTTATCATTTTCTCTTTATTCACTAAGGTAGAACAGGAGACAAGTCTACAGCTTCCCCATAAATACTCATTTGCCAAAAGAACACAAAATATATTTTGCCTTTAGACAATCTGCATTGATATATTGAAATAGCAGGGAAGGGGGAAAAAAGCCCATAATGCTTCATTAGTTAATTGCGCAGAGCACAGCTCTTTAGGGGTAAACAAGTGAAGGACATTTGCTGAATGTTCTATGCCCATCATGCATATTATGGTCTAATGGTGCTAGTAATGGTAGGAGGCTCCTGGAGAGTCATCTGTCAAATTAGCACACTGAATTATTTATTGCCTCAGAGTAAAATTGTGGACGGGAACAGCTGAGACCCATTCGTAAGAAAATACAAGATAAAGAAACAACCCCTCCCCAAAATAACTAGTACAACTGCTTTGCATGTTCAGTAATGCCACTGGTATTTGTAAATATCAACAATATTTAAATAGTATGTGTAAGGATATTGGGCTGTGCATATAAACTCTAGTCAACAATAAATACTATACATACATACATTATGTATCTACCACAAAGACATGAAAATATTAGCATAATGCTACATCATCTTTATAATTTATATTAATGCAACAGTTTTTGCACTGATTTCTACTATAGATTATATACTAGTTATGGAATGTAAGTATATATTTTATAGAATATATAATTTATATTTTAATAAAATTATAAATTATAAAATGAAAGTCTATAAATTCATTAAATAGTGTGCTTCAGTGGGAATCACTTATTCTTTCTCTGTAAATCTCAGAATGTAGCTTCTCAACGTATACAAAGTGTTAAAACAATTTCATAAAAACATGAAATAATTTTTATAACCACTGAAAAATATATCCCTTGCTGCAACTGCATCTAGCAATTATGAAGATATGTGAGATTTTTCTATTTGCATTGTGTTAAAAAGAGTTGCTGCTGGAGTTCCTCACTGATAATAACTTAAAGTTAATCTTTATTGCTCAATAAATGTTTTTCACTCCCTTCTGTCTTTATCCACTGTAAGTTATCAAAGCCATGGTAACTTTCCAACACTTCTGATGATGAATGTCTACTGTGAATAGATCTTCAACCACAGGTGCTTTTCACAGCAACTAGGCATCCTGTACTTTAATCACCTGGCTGGCTTTACCTTTGTTTTCCTCAAAGTTGTTTAAGTGGGATTTTTATGATGTCTGACACTGTGAAAAGATATGTGCTATGAGTTATCACTAACCTGTTGAAGGTATTTCAGACTTCACCAGGAATACAGTTAAACACATTAACATATACTCTGCTGTGTTCAAGAACACAGATCTCTATATACAGTCTATATACACAATCTCTTATACAACTTTTTATAGATCATTTACTTGCTTTTAAAAGTTGGTAGCTGCAGGTGTAGTATTTCAGACATCATGTCTTTGGAAGAGGCTATTCCTCTCCAAATACATAGATTCATTCACTTAATATCCTGGCCACCAAACTAACCTCCCCATTTTTGGTTAATCCAGAGAGCACCAATACCTGCCTTTTTGCGGTATCAGATCTTCATTGTGCTGCTACCTAGATTTGCTTTCCCACTGTGGTATAAAGCTGAAAGTGGTATTTTGGAGGCACTTCTTATGAAGGCACTTCTTATAAAATATATTTTAGCATTTTATAGAAATGATTACTGCTTCACTGGTATCTTTGAGGTTTTCTGTTTGTTGTCCAAGGACAAAAGCAGTGTCGGGGGAAAAGCAGGATCTTCCACGGAACAAGGCTTTGTAACTTTTTAGCTGTGTTATGGAGACAGGTCTTCAGGACAAAGACAGCTAACAGGTAATGCACATTGACTAGTAGTGGCTACATGGAGAATTTACTACTTCAGGCAAAGACATTATATACTTGAATACATCTAGAAATGCTACCAAACTTTCAAATACTTATTTGTGTGATTTCTTTTTTTCCATTTTTGTTGCAACATTAAGTTCAAGGGCTCAGTATTTCTTGTTCTAAATATAATTTAGTCCCTCCAGCACTGATATTTTCAAGCTTCCACCCACACATCAGCCACTAGGAGAGGAAGGACAGAAACACGTAATGTGGAGGAAGAGAGCCTCACCTCTCTTCAGCATACCAAAAGACCTGCTGATAACCAGTACTACAAATACCTCTTGCCATGATTCCCCTGTGAAGAGGCTTAATTAAAGGAAATACTTATGTTGTAAATGTCTGCAAGCCAAAATTTGTATTAATATTGACAATCAAATATATCGTGGTACTTTAAAGAAAATACCTATGGTCCTGAAAATATTTCTGCTTCAATTATTTTCTTAGACTTTATGTGCTTAAATGTATGATTCTTTCCTTTTGTCTTCTACTTCTTTTCCTTTCTCACAGAGACAGATTTGTGCATGCATGCCGGGTCTTTAATGCTGCAATTCTTATCTATATATGTTCTGGCATAAAAGGTCAGTAAAATAACATTTTAGAAATGACAGTATACAGTTGCTAAAAACATATCCTATGAACTAGCACTTGTAAAAATCCCCCCACTTAAATGTAGGCTTGCAGATATTTTTGTTTAATTGTATATGATTTGTATAAGAAGTAAAATTAGCAATGATGACTGGACAAAGAGAGGAAAAAAGCTACTTGTCTGTATAACACTGGATAATTGTTCCTCAATATTTCACATTTAGGTGGCTTGACTGCTTGATGATTATTCATTTGAATAAACTTGGTCTAGAAATGTGGCCTTAGAATAAAATCTGAATTTCTGAAGGCCAAAGATTTTTACCTGTCAATCTAACATTTCATTGTAAGTTTTGCTCTCACAGAGGGAATGAAATTATACTTCCACTCCATGTACACTGCCTGGCAGAGAGAAGAAAGCACAGAAGTAATAAACAATGGAATTATTTTCAGGTCCATAAGACAAGCAGAGCACCACCAAAGTACTGGAGTATAGGTAATATTTAGCTGTTCAAGTCCACCTCAAGCTGAAAGAAAGCAACCTATCCTCTGAAAAAAGGCCAACAATTAAGAGGTAATTGCCATTTATTGCCCAATAAAAAAGAAAAGGAGTTTCAATGGCAAGACACCGGCGAAGCAGTTGATGCAGCAAAGGGCAGTTGGTCCTACTTTGTTCAGCATCTTGTGAGCTGATCAGCACCCCCCCCGCCGTAAAGATCTAAAGTAAATGTGCTCTGAAGAACAGTTTACATGTGTTTGCAACAAACAACTTGTGCCTTGTAAACAGCTAACATCTGCTCAGGATCACAGGGGAGCAGAGCATACTTTCTTTACATTTATAACTGTTATTCCAGGAATAAAAAAGCCAAATGACAACTGAAGAGTGTCAATTCAGAATTATGATAATAATCCTTTGTAAAGAAGAACTAAGTCCCTAACTTGTGTATAGGATTATATGTGAACCATATGCAAAAGAGAAAGCTGTTTGTATTTTTAGTTATCATTTGGAACTAGATTTGGAAAGCAAAAAATATTTAATAATAACCACTTCTCAAAATTTTATTTTGTTGTCACAAGGATTAGGTTCTGTCAGCTTTCTCCTGTTGAATATTACTTTGCTTCCAGAAGCCTTGCTGGAATCAATCAAGCTTTGTGAAGGCAATTACTTTGCATACAAGCCTGGATTAATGAGTTGCCATAGAGCAGACACGTATCTTGAGGAAGCCATATTCTGATGACTGAATACAGGATATGTGCTCTACTGGATCATGCAGTAGCACATGTTTGATCTACATTAAGCATGGACATGTAATCATGTCAAAGATTATACTAGTGTGGAGTTTTTCATGTTGGACTTGTCCTGGCTGCAGGAAGGCAAGCAATGCCAGATAAACATAAAAACAAGCAGTATCTTTGAGTATAACAGATCAGTGCTTTACTTCCTGAGGCTACAGTGCTTTGATGAAGGTGCAGCTGGCTTTAAACTATCACCAAGTTACAGCTACAGTAAGTACACCTGAAGGATCCAGTTTACTTAAATATAAAACTGCACCCGAACTACAGTTCTTATATTGCAGTCACTGTACATCCATTAACTTTTGCTGTGGCTGAAGGCTGGATCTGGCTCACCTAGAGAAACATGGTGATAACTGGAATACTGGTTTAAACTTGAGGCAATCCCCTTTGGGAATTACAGATGTAGTACTGGTTAGCTTTCTTCCAGCACTCACTGGGTGATCATAGAATCATAGAATAGTTCGGTTTAGAAGGGACCTTTAAGGGTCATCTAGTCTAATCCCCCCTGCAATGAGCAGGGACATCTTCAACAAGATCAGGTTGCTCAGAACCCCATCCAACCTGACCTTCTATGTCTCCAGGGATGAGGCATCTACTGCCTCTCTGGGTAACCACTATCACCTCCCTGGTAACCTGTCCCAGTGTTTCACAATCCTCATTGTGCAAAATTTCTTCCTTAGATCTAATCTAAATCTACCCTCTTTTCGTTTAAAACCATTACCCCTTGTCCTATCACTACAAGCCCTGCTAAACAGTCTGTCCCCATTTTTCTTCTAAACCCCCTTTGAGTACTGGAAGGCTTCAATAAGGTCTCCCCAGAGCCTTCTCTTCTCCAGGCTGAAGAACCCCAACTCTCTCAGCCCGTCCTCATAGGAGAGGTGTTCCACCCCTCTGATCATTTTTGTGGCCTTCCTCTGTGTGATAAACTGTAAACTGTTTTGTTCATCAAACTTTGTGTCAGATGCCTGTGATAGGTGTTATACAATTAAGTCCTGTGATATGTGTTAGTAGATGGTAGAGAACATGCCCGGCAACAAGACAAAACAAGCCCGGCAACAAGACAAAACATGCCCTGAGGTAGAAGGGGAGGTGGGAGCGGAGTAGATTGCAATTGGAAGATTTGAAAGAAGGCGCGAGTGAAAACGGATTGTGATTGGAGAAACAGACAACGGACAAAAAGTATAAAGAGAGGACTGAAAGAC
>NW_010546980.1:0-4370 GCF_000687285.1 Phaethon lepturus
TCCTTTCCAACCTAGTGTTTCTGTGATTCATCCCGAGTACTAGGAAAAAGTAAGTCTTATTCAGTAGGTTCTGGCTTCTCCTCTCTCTGTCCTTCACTCACAAAAGATCCCATGTTGTCTTCCTCCACAGTCTACAGCTACAGCCTTCCTGGCCGTCTGCACAGTCAGCTGCTGCTTGTCGTGGCAACCAACATCTGGTCTCACCTTCCATTGGCTATAAAGTGAGGGCCATCTCTTGTTTGTCAAGTGGTTTGCCACCTGTCAGAAATCTGTAATTTTATGAACATTTTAAGGTACTAAGGCCATGGAAAGGAGTGGTCAAGACTTTCCCACGCTTCCTGCTGCTTGTGTCCATACCCACCCCTTTGTGCTCCTAGCAGCTGCTTGAGCAACGTTGTGTTTTTATTTTTTTTTCTCATGTTTTTTAAGCTGAATCAGGCCTTAATCCTGTGCATCCTAGAAACTGCAGTATTCTTTTTCTTTAATGCAGAGGAAGGAAAATGAGCAGCAGAGACCAGGGAAGGATACTCTTTCTGCAGCTGTGCCAGGTTGAAGTGTTTGAACTAAGTCATGAACAGAGTGTGTGTACCCATATTCCATCAACCCATCTCAAAACCAATGGCACGTGCTTCTCTCCAGATTTTTTTCTGAGCCACCACTTTCCATATAGAGATATCCTTCCTGCTTTACAACAGAAGTACTCAGAAAGGAACCCTAGACCTTTTGTAAACCTTTTCCCATCATCATTAGAGCAGATTCTGCACAGCACATTTGTGTTTAGCAGAGAAAGGTGGTTCCCCAGAGGTTTTAAGGGCTCTGGGCTGGTCTGGACAACTTTCTCTCATCTTGCAGAGCCACATAGGCTGGGATCAGCAGGTACATGTATTCATATTTATTTAATAAAGAGGAGGGCTCCTGCAGATAGCTTTGTAGAAATCTGTATGCTTTGCTTTGGTTAAGCTACCAGAGGCAACATTTAGAAGCAGTGTTCTGTATTTAGCAAGATGACATCTGACTTCCAGCATGCCTGAAGGAACAGGCCACTGAACTCCTGTTGAAAGTCAGCGTGAGCTGGGAGCCTGGCTCCCTGATCTTCCTTTGAGAATTCCAGCATGTGTATGTAATTAGCCACATTTAAATGTCTGTGTTTATTCAGAGTCCCTAGCTGCTCCTTCAAGTGTTGTCTTATGTCTTGTCTTTTAGGTTTAAAAAAGCTTGGAAACATTGGCTTTGGAGAGCTACCCCTCTTCCTCTTTTGTCCACCTGCTCAGTAAATCTATATAGCTAAATAATAATGTATGTGGTTTAGTAGCCACTGCTGTCTTTCATACATAATAACACAGTTTTCTAAGCAATTCGTAAGTCTACAAATACATTTGCAATGCTGAAATTTTATTTGATAAATGAAGCATTTGTAGCCCTGATGTGGAAGACATGGCTGCTCTGCACCAATTTGTGAATTAAACTTAAATGCTGTGCAACCCTCTTGAGAGTTCTACAAGAGGTATTCTGGCCATGTGGAACAAAGTTAAATGGGATGTTTGCAAAAGCAAGAAGGAAACGCAACAATGTAGATACGACATCCCTGAGATAAACACTTCAGGGGCCATTAAGGGAACAGTGACTGAGCTGTGGGCATTTAAGAGCTTTGAAAGCCCTTCTGAAGAGGGAGGGAAGGAGGAAGGTGTCATTTGTCAAGTTTGCTTAAAGCAGAAGGTCTCTCCCTAGGGGTGAGAGTGCTGGGACTCGGTGATGGTTCCCCAGCCTTCTCTGCCATGTGATTAGAGCACAGAGCATGCGGTGGGCAGCATCTGACCTTCCTCTCTGCCTGCTCACATTATAGATTTGAATTTCCTTGTCTATGAGCTTTGACGGAAAGTGGTGTGGGCAGCATATTGCTTGCAGGTTGGCAACCATTGCCATAAATCAGTCTGACTTGATGTAGCTTTTTAACATTCTCTTATGCAATGTGATGTTTCTAAAGTTAAGGTAAATGATGCTCCATTTTCAAAATTTTAGAGGGTCAGGCTCTATGTTTTGCTAGTCACAGCTCCTAAGGGCAAAGCCATATATATGAAGTCTAGTCAGAAGGGTTGAGGTAATGGCCATTCCTGCTCGTGGATCAGCAGTCTGCATCCTAATCTAAGAGGAAGAGGAAAACATGATTCCATCTGGTCCGGTGAAAGTTTGCTGTTGTCACCTGTGATTGCATTTGGAGACACCTTGAAAAACTACAGATGTGCAGCTAGTCCTTCAATTGTGGAATAAATTTAAATGCTTTTGTGTAAAATTAAAACATGCAGGCATCATCCTTGAGTCATCTGAGAATTTTCCTTTACCAACTAGCTTGTTTCCTGCTTGTCTCGTTTACATTGGAGCTAGTTTACTTTCCTGTAGATAACTAACTTAATCAGATCCCAGGAACAGGTAAAGAAAGAAACTGTCTAAAGGGTTGGATTACAGAGACAACTTGGAAATGTGTGGCTATATTGTATCTAAGGTGCTGAAGACCAAATTTTGTCTGCTTTCTATTGTGACTTTATCTCTGATGCTGGTAAGAGTGGAAAGCTGGAGTGCAGAAAGGGTAGCCAGCAAAGTTTTAGATAATGGTTTTCTGTGCTGTTTTGTGATACCTTTTTTTTTTCTGAATGTCATTTTAATGCAGAAAACCTTGGTACCCATTATCTTGATGCAGTTTCTTTAATCTGTCATAGTATTCCAGTTTTCTTTAACAGGTGGTGGTGGTGTGTGGACTCTGGTTACTTGTCAGTGGTGTAGAGCAGAGTTTGCTCCTCTCTTGGGTGTGGTATGCCATACTGTCTTTTCCAAATTAGAGGTGGTGTTCTGCAAAGGAGTCAACAGGAACCAATAGGTGCTCCCTCATGGAGGTAGTGTGCTGATGACACTGATTTGTTACTATGTGAGGCAGCAGCGCTCAGTCTCAGGCTCTTTATGGTATGTTTGCCTGGTGCAAGGCTGCAGCTCCTGTTGAGTCTGAAAGTAGCCTGAAAGCCAGAGCTGGCAGTGGGTGCTCTTCCGCGATGTTACAGCTCAGCTCTCTTTGCGTCCATTCAAAATGGATCCCTGAGCCACTCTGCCTCTTGGGTTTGCTGCTTCCAGGTTTAGAGAACATACATTTATGTGTTGCTTTAGAGAAGTTTCTACTCTGTTGCAGACACATACAGCATACAGCCAGCTGTGAACTTGCTTCAGGGTCAAATGAAACTTATTTTCCTGCCTGGAATATAAGCTGAATCAATTAGGAAAAAAAAAGTGTTGCTGACTACAGGCAGGCCAGTTCAATGTATGCATCAATTGGGTCACCTCATAGTATTTTGAAAAATTTCGACTTCTGTTTGCTGCTGGTAGGGAGTGCTAATGAGGTCACAAAGTGGTCTCAAGGCTTCATTTTCAATAAAGTCATGCATCTATTAAAGTGTGTGACAATCTCCTTTCCCTAGAGAGTATACCCTGCATCAAGCTGCACCTTTTCCTGCAGGATTGCATCTTGGTCATGCTTTTAATCTTGTATGTGTTTCATAACGAACTGGTTGGGGAAAATTGCTCAGAGATTAAATCACTTAGTATCTGGTATTTTTATCATGTAGTGCTGCAATACTGTGGGTTTTGGGGAGTAGGGAGGGGAAGAGAGAAGGAATGGATATATGTATCTGTCCAAGGCTTTAGCATACTACTTTTTTTTTTTTTTAAATTCCTCCCAGCTCTGGTAGCCTTGAGGTTACACTGCCTGCCATCTAAGTAGTTCTCTCCCCTTTGCTTCTCCATCCCCATCAAAACTTCTCTTGACTGTTTTGTGGCCTAAATCGAGTTTAAATTGCTTACTCTCCATCCCCATATCTTTAAATACCATCTCCTCCTGCTGCCAGGTTTCCCACTAAATGAAGTTTCAGTTTCACCCTCTGTTGGTTTTGTATTCAGTGTTTCTTCAGTGCTTCTCCTCTGTTTGTGAAATTCTTTGTTTACTGAAATCACAAACAAGTTATCTTTTTATCTGTAATCCTAATCAAGAGCAACTTCTTCGATTAGACCCTTTGGCAGTAGTCCACCTCCAGCAGAACATGTTTTAAAGTGCTCGCCATTTTGAGATTGAATTGTCATCACATGACTCTGGAATACGTATAAAACTGAGTTTCTAATTCAGGACTGGAATGTAACTCTTCTAAGTCAGTCTGTTCCAACAGGAAGTGCCACTGTTTAAACGGGTGAGGGTACTTCCTGTTTTACACAGAGTAAACATAGTTTGGAATTATAAATGGAGGCAAATTATTCAAGCATAAATCCTTTCGATAAATGATTTTTAACTTCTAAATGTGCTTGAAGTCACAGTGCTAGGGTGGTTTGAGGGCATA
>NW_010546980.1:4401-21485 GCF_000687285.1 Phaethon lepturus
GTATCTGTATTGGTAAGACATGCGTGGATTTTGACAACTCTGAATTGTTAACACTTTGGATATGCTGACAGTGCTCCAAACATCTGCAGTTTTTACTTCGCTGATCACCTTTAATGGTGATCAGCTGGAAAAGTTCAATTATGTTTGAGGTAGGGCCCTAGGAAAAATTACATAGCTGTCTTGCAACATGACCTGTATCAAAGGTCATACTTTGAAGTACATGGTATGTAGCATAATACAAAGGTAAATTTATATGCTGTTTCATTCTCAATGACTGCTGGAATTCCAACAGCTCCTGTGGCAGGCACCATCCAAAAACAATGCTGGTGAAGCTTCTAAAGGAGCAATGTGATAGGACACAACTTACAAATTGCATTTTTCTCTGCAAGTTTTTTATCTATTGCTCCAAGAGCAACACTTGACAAAGTGGTATTAGGTAGCAGAACAGGGAACTGGTGATATCAAGGTATGATAGGAATAGGGGAAGTTGGAGGGTAAAGGGAAAGTTGCAGAGCCCCAGCTGTTGAAGTTTGGGCTTTTTGCAAGTACAAGGAAAGTAAAGACATGGTACACAATGCATAGGAAATGCCCTTCATTGATTCTGTTGTTCACAGAACTAGTTGTTGAGAGGAAGTTATTGCAAGAAGTCTTGACAGTGTGTGTGGCAATAATGAGAAAGTTTCTCTTTTCCCTACTCGATCCAGATGAACTAGAAATCATGTTCATGTTTCTGAGTGCATTTTTGCACTGGGAGCACAACTGGTTGTGTATTATGACCCAAGTTCTTTCCAGAGACCACAGTGCTAATATCACCAAGTATCTACTGAACTCCCTTCCCTCCCTGCTTCTTGTTGTAAACCTTTGACTTGGATGCCATTTTCATAGAATCATGGAATAGTTTGGGTTGGAAGGGACCTTTAAAGGTCACTTAGTCCAACCCCCTGCAAGGAGCAGGGACATCTTCAACTAGATCAGGTTGCTCAGAGCACCATCCACCCTGACCTGGAATGTTGCCAGGGATGGGGCAGCTACCTCCTCACTGGGCAACCTGGACCAGTGGTTCACCACCCTCACTGGGAAAAATTCCTACCTTAGATCTAGTCGAAATTTACCCTCTTTTAGTTTAAAACCATTACCCCTTGTCCTATTGCAACAGGCCCTGCTAAAAAGTCTGTCCCCATCTTTCTCAGAAGCCCCCTTTAAGTACTGGAAGGCTGCAAGAAGATCTCCCCCGAGCCTCCTCTTCTCCAGGCTGAACAACCCCGACTTTCTTAGCCTGTCCTTATAGGAGAGGTGTTCCATCGCTCTGAGCATTTGTGTGGCCCTCCTCTGGACCCACTCCACCACATCCACGTCTTTCCTGTACTGAGGGCTCCAGAGCTGGATGCAGGACTCCGGGTGGGGTCTCACCAGAGCGGAGTAGAGGGGCAGAATCACCTCCCTTGACCTGCTGGCCACGCTGCTTTGGATGAAGCCCGGGATAGGGCTGGCCTTCCGGTCTTTGAGTGCACATTGCCAGCTCATGTCCAGCTTTTCATCCACCAGGACCCCCAAGTCCTTCTCAGCAGGGCTGCTCTCCATCCCTTCATCCCCCAGCCTGTATTGATACTAGGGATGTATCGACCCAGGAGCAGGACCCTGCACTTGGCCTTGTTGAACCTCATGAGGTTCACAGACGCCCATTCCCTGAGCTTGTCCAGGTCCCTTTGGATGGCCTCCCATCCCTCAGGCATGTCAGCCTCACCACTCAGCTTGATGTCATCTGCAGACTTGCTGAGGATGCACTTGATCCCACTGTCTGTGTCATTGATGAAGATACTAAAGAGTACTGGTCCCAGTATGGACCCCTGAGGGACACCACTTATTACTGATCTCCATCTGGATGTTGAGATGTTGACCACTACCCTCTGGATGCAACCATCCAACCAATTACTCATCCACCAAAGAGTCCACCTATCAAATCCATATCTCTCCAATTTAGAGAGAAGGAGGATGTGGGGGACCATGTCAAAGGCTTTTATTTGCTGGCATTTTGAGTAAGAGTTGACTGTGAAATATTTGATCTGTGGTCCTAATTATGTATTTTAACGTACAAAGCAGTTGTGAGTAGGAAAGATTAAAAGTCTTTTAATATACATTTTTAATTGAATAGCACTTTGAGATCAGTCATTTTGACTGCCCCACTCTTTTCCTTCCACTGTACAAGGTAGTTTGCCTGTTCCTCCTCTAATCATTTTATTCTCTCAAATAGAAAAAGGGAAATACTTCGAAAGAAAATGCAAGATACTGTTCTAACAAGCACAGAAATTGGCAAGGAAGCTGTGCTTTTGGAGGCAGTAGTGTCTGCAATTAATTTTAACTCATTTTACAGTTGACTTGCTTCCAAGCTGGTGGTTTTGTAATAATTTCATACAAGCTTCAAACAGAAGCAAGAATTCAGCTAGACTGTATACAGCTGCAGATGTACTGGCTGCACATGGTGTTAACCTTTTAGTTGTTTGACAGTCACTGCAGTGTTGTCCAGTTTCCTGCCCTGCTAGCCTAAATGTTGTGTCGGTAAGAGGTGGCACAGTGTGATGGCCGACTCAGTATTTATGTAGTGCTGAGTCAAAGGCTACAGAGAACCACTGAACTGCCATGTGCAGCCCTTTCCTCCTTGGGGATATCCAGTGGTGCTCTCTTCTCTACAAAGCCATTAGATTTAAGAAAATTCATAGAACTGGAGTATCTTTTGAGCGCTCTACCACTTTTTCAAATTTTGTGGAAACCACCAACTGATTAAAAAAAAATCATCAGTGGGAGATTGATGGCCAAATGTAGACAGAAAGCATTTTCTCATAAGCCTGTATCTCTAGGAGACAAGGCTAAAAAGGATGCTGTTAGCCTCAGAAGGGGTCACAGAAGAGCTACAGGAAGAACTGTAAACCTGGTAAGTGTGTCTCACAGTGAGCAACTGTTTAATTTATACAAGAAAAACTTCAAAATGATGAAACCACAGTATGCATGATATGCAGAGGGGAATCTGTCTGATTGTATGGTAACTTATTCTTACCACGATGATACCCAATGGTTGGAAGCTAAAGGCTAGTCTAGTGGGTGCAAAATATTAAAATACTTTTTTTTTGAGTCATGATCATTAATCATTGAACAGTTTCCTGTAGAACTTTGTAAGGATATTTTAATCATTGTGAGTCCTTTGAGTTAAGCCTCGGTTTCTTTCAAGAAGGTGCTCTGGAGATGCAGTAGACATCATGAACTCATTGCACAACTTGACTAGGTGAGAGCTTTCATCACTGTCTTAAAAGAGGCCGGACTGTGTGATCCCAGTGTTCCCTTTTGGTCCCAGAATATGAGGAGAAACTTAATGCAAGTAGGAATTGTTTGTGCAATAACTGGAATTATAAAGCTGATGTGGACTACTAATTACAGCTGGTTATACCAGAATGCCTACCTCACCATGCCCTAATTTGCATCTTGTTTTGCTCTAAGAAGATCTAAAGTGACAAGACACTAAAAACTTTTTAAAAGAGTGCTTTCTTTGCATAGTTGTTCATCACCAGGGATCTTAGTGCTGTACAAACAGCAGTATAACCACTACTTGGTGAAGCAGAGCCTTCTTTGGATGGGATATCATAAATTTTAGCTGAACCTAGGACATGACTGACCTCTCAGGATAGAAAGTCAAATGGGACAGTGTGCCAGTGGAAACTGTTCAATACTGTTCAGCTGTACAATATGTGTAATGCTTTGCTCCTGGTAGGGTACCAGGGTCAGCATTCTGATGTTGTCTCATTGTGCAGGAAATCTCACCTGATGCTTTATCCCATCCAACTGATCAAGGTATTCTGTCTTCCATTAAAAGTCTGTTGTGTTCTTCTCCAGGCGTCTTCTGGGTATTGTTCTGTGATGACTCAGTAGTAGGCCATCACTCAGAAAAGTCTAAATCATTTAAAGTTGGAGTTTTTTTCTGAAACACTACCTACATGACAGTATGTCTGTATGTTTTTAGAGGAGAAAGCATCAAGCAGGATCATTGCAGGTGGGCATTTTCCTGACGTCTTAAAAATTGTGGAGAGTCTTAGGTGTTCAGTGCTTTACAGTTGTGGTGTTGCAGAGGATGATTAAGAACATTTTGTCTGCAGGACCCACTTTCTTTGGTGTTTCCACAAAATGGCCCCAAAACATCCTTCCTGCAATTTCTCTATTATATTCACAGTGTGATCCTCTAGGCACAGAACACTGTAGCACGTCTCCAGGAGACATGATCCCTTCTCTACTGAAACTTGTAAGGGAGAGGCTATAGCAGGAGCTAAGGGCACCGTCAATCATAACAGTATACCCAATACTGATAAGAAGAAAGGATAGCAACTGATCAATGAAAATGTTACATTAGCTGTTTTTAAAGTGTTAGAAGTTCCACCTACCTCAGGTGTGCCAAGGCATGCCCAATACAGAAAGTTGTAGCCTCCATGTAGTGTTTGAAGGCATCTTTGATTGCTTTCTAGGCACACAAATAATTACTTCTTTCCTTTTTAAACTGTAATTTTTTTTTTTTCATTTAGAAAGGTGTATTTGCTATTATAATACGTCTAATTAAATATATGATGTGTGAATCTGTGTGAAAGAGTCTTCTCTACCTATTTGGTAGAGAAGTCATTATATTTGGATTGGGTAGGGATGAGAAGAAGCTGGCTGGGTTTTCATTCTCTTGGTGCCAAGGCTTTTGTTAAACCATCTAATTCCTTTTCCTTCCCTTCCTGTGTGCACCCCCCGTCATCCAAAAGTTGCTGAGATTTGATCCAGACTCTCAGCTGATGCATTCTCTTGGCCCAAGAGTTCTGGGTTATTGTGCCCTGTGGTTCAAGTGTGTTGTGGCATGAGATTTAGATGCTTTCCTCTGATCTGCTGTACTTCATGCTGTCCCGGTTGTTAGAATTGTCTGTCTGTTCAGGTCACTTACTAGCATGTCTGAATTTTTATGTAAAATATTGCCACCTATGGTAATAGTTGTTTGACTTGGCTATACTCAGCACTTTGGAGGGAAGCCTTACTCACCAGCGAGGTAGGAGATCCCTACGTAAGTTAAGGACATGGTTCTTCTGTTTTGCTGTTTTGTTTCTTAGAATTGAATACCCACCCCACCCCGGGGTGTCTTATTTCCTTCTCTCTGTCATGAGTTCGTTAAAGCATCAGGTTTTAGTCTCTTCCTCTCTTATCTTTTTACTTACTTCATAATCAGATCCCTGCCAGTGGGCTCAAAAACTTTTTCTTTGGGTGATTTCTTGGGTAACTTTTGCCCTGCCAAGTATCCCATTCCATCTTTGGGATGAATTTCAGTCATTCCAAAACTAGCTTCTTCACTTTGTCTTCCTTCTTGTCATATGGCTATCAATCTATCTAATAGTTGTAGATGCTTGTGGCTCTTGCTGGCTGGCAGAGGGGAAAAGTCAACTTGGATAGAACTCAAGTCGGAGATCGTTGCAGTTTGTTTTCTATAAGCCCTGTATATCCCATATAGTACGGTGTGCATCGTCTTGAGAACGGCCTACATTTCCAAGCAGAGAAAAACAACATGGGAGACTTTTGTGTCACTGACTGGCTTCATTATGTAGCCGTAACAGCCTTTCTGTGTCTGACTCCCATGCTGCCTTTTGGTGTTTGGTCTTTCTTTCCTTATCTGCCTGTATAGACAGTATCTCATTGCTTCCATTTAATATTGCCGTAGGCCACAGTCAGCTCAGCTGAAGCTGTTGTCTAGACTCTAATTGTTAGATGCATACTGTAATTGTTGTCGTTTTGTGCTTCACTCTTGCATTCCTCACCGTGTTGCTTTAACACAAATGCTTCTGCAGCTGCCTTGATATGTTGACCCATTCCTTGGCTTCCTGCCATACTACATCAAATTCAAGTTTCTTCACTGTCCCTACAAGAACCGATATAGTACTATGATTAAGCAAATTTATCCTTTCCTGATTGTACCCTTTTTTTTGTGTTGCTATTCCCTTATAATTTTTACATATTTCTTGCTTTGCTGCAAATTGTATTTGGGTCTTCTGTTTCCTCTGATAATCAACATGTGCTAGAAATAACTCCTTCTCTTTACTTACCCTTTCTCTTTACTCTCCCTTTGTTCAGCTGTTGCTCCCCGTTAATAACTGGGGTTGCAAGTCCGAGACCAAGGCAGGAGGAAATGATGATGTCAGTGCCAGTAATGGTCACTAAATCAGTGCAGTTCAAAATTTCAGCAAGCTTGTGTTTTTGTTCAAGGCCTCAGAGTACTGTCACAGAAGATAATGTAACCATTTTTTATATTAACCTAACTAAAAACTTTTCTGAAGTGGCTTTTAGGAAACTTGCAACTCTTCTGTAATTGACTCATAAACTGGCTTAACTGCTAATGGATTAACTCCTTGTCCTGTGAGAACAGGATGGCTGACGCCCACTTTTTAGTCTGTTCTCTTTATTTAATACAGAGTACAGATGGTACTCTGTAAATATGTAATTTTAAAAGTCTTTCTAGAGCTGATACTGGGAAGCAAATTGGATATTTTGATCTGTAGCATGGAGGACAGCTCCCATATTAATAGCGTAAAAAAGTCCATGCGATTTTTAAACTATTAAGAAATGTTTAGATGTTTACTGACATGAGAAAATTTTGCAGTTTATTTGAAGTGATAGTGGTTTTAGGGATGCGTATGTATTGACAGTATTTTTCCTTATATTTAGTGAAACATTTTTTTGTGTTGCCTGTAGTTTTACTGTAATGTCGCTAACATGATTTGGTTTAGATTGGGGAAGCAGAGGTGCGCTCAATTAGCTTTCATTCACTTTCTATGTATTGTTGGTTGGCTTTGTATGAATATTTGTTCCTGTTTTGCTATAAAATATCTTCAGTTAAATACCTGGGAAAGAAATTGTTGCTTGAACCCAAACATTAACAGTCAATCTTTTTCCTCTGCTCTGTCCAAAGGAAATCACTGTTAACATCCTTGTGTTAACAAGAATTGTGTGTGCATGACAGAAGTGTTGCATGTACAGAGCTTTCCAGTTAAGACCAGAAGCTAATCTGGGGTGCTACATGAGGCTGCAAAAACTGATGTAGGTCAGCTCAGGAAGGAGCCTATGTTCAGGATTAACACGAGTTTAAGAACATGTTTAAATGTTTTGCTGGACTGCAGCTATTCTGAACTCAGCTGGAACTTGGAAAGAAAAGGCAGTACTTATGTGGGATTGCAGCTGTAGTCTCAGAGTTTCAAGGTTTCTGTTGTGCTTTTGGTGTGGAGGCTTTGGAGAGTATTTTAAAGAGAAAAATCAAAATAGTTGTCTGCATAGCCTGTTCCTCTGATCTGCAAAAGCTCTATCCAGATTTCATAATCTGAAATGAGTGTGGTTTTGAGTGTATAATGTACCTTGTATATAAATGTTTGAGAGCCAATGCATCAAATGCTGTACAGCCTTTATTTTAAGGGAGTATACATTGGGTGAAATGCTGGTCCCAGGTACAGTTGTGCCATTTGTTTGAATGGGACAGGATTTCATTTAGTGACACAGATCTTTGTGGCAAAGTGAATTGTCATGTGAAGGGGGGAAAAGTAGCTCCAGTTAAGCACTAATCCTCTCAGGGGTTAATGGGATAGCAAGGGTTTTCATGTTTATAGGCCAGGGCATGTTGGTTCACCAGAAAAAAACAACAAACAACAACAAAGGAGGAGGGTATCATCCAAAGAGGATAGGGTACTGCTGGAGTTCTTAAAGGAGAGTGGTCTTCCTGAAGGGGCAGTAAAAGAGATGTAAGGATGGATTGGAGAGCAGCAGCGTGTCTAAGGATTGGCTAAAGACTCTGGCATCAGGATTCCTGGAGAGATGAAAAAATGTAGTAGGGAGATGGCTTGGAAAATCATGGTGATAAAGCAAGCATTGATGTATTTCGGTCAGTATGGCTATATCTACTTGGGCATTGTTCCATCCTTTCCCCAGTTCATTCTACCAGATGAGGTCAGTGGTCACCAGACACTAAACAGTGCTGTAACATTTTGTGTCTGAGTGGGACATAAGATGAAGGTGAACCAGGACACATCACTGTGGGCAATTCCCAGTGTGGTAGAACCACTTCCAGAGGGAACTGGCCTGTTCCCAGTGCAAAAAACATGCAGGTGAGAAGATTAATAAGAAATTTTGTATTTGTACAAGTAGAACACTTCCAAAAGTCAAGGAATAGGTACTTTTGAAATCTTCTTACTAGAGTTCACATATTGGGAGTGGGCATGATCCTTTGGTTTCAAATGTTCATCCAGAGGACAAAGGCTTGACTCAATATGTGGATGCAGTAGTGCTAGCCTCCTTATTCCCTTGGGACAGGGGCAAGGCAGAGTCAGAGTATGGTTTGGTGAAGAAATTTTGAGGAGGTTGAGACATAATTATCTTAGCATTTTTGATGATGGAGGCAGAGTGTAATTTAAAACCTGAATTGGGTAAATTTAGAAAAGTTTTGCCTTATTCCAGAAGAAACAGGCCACTTGATCAGCCTCTTGGCAAAAAAGTGTTGTGTGTTTATGTTGAAGATCCAGAAGATTACTTTGTGGAAGTGAAGAGGAAGTGGAAGGTTTGTCTGAAGGTGCACTAGCAGCAGTTCAGGTGTACCATTTGGTCAGACCAAAACCAAGGACTCTGAGCATGTCCAGTAGGATGGAGAATTATGAGAGCAGTCATACAGTGATACATTCCCCTGGTCTCCAGAAATTTATGGTTCAGGGAATTTCTGAGCTAGACATAGTACATTTGTGCTTAGTAGTGGTGGATGCAGATAGATCAAGGCAAAGGACCTCCGAAAGACATGAGTATGACTGGTTTAGCAAGGTCCTGGTCACATGCAGACCAAGGGAATAAGAAGGAGGCCTGGGAACAGTTCCTGCTTGTAGTTGAAGACAGAAGTCAGTTCACTGGTCTGAGAGCAGCTACCATGTGCCAGCACAGATGTGAGGTTGGCCAAGGTACACATGGAAGTCTATCATGCAGGGTTACCCTGAAGTTCCTCTTGAACAACTGGGAATGAGTAAGGAGCTCAGATAGTGATGCAAGGCTTCTTTGAAAGAAAAAGACTTTCAAGAATGAACTGAATGTGGCAAGGAAAGGGGAAGCACCACTTCTTTACTGTCAGACTAGACAAAAAGACTGGACTACCCTGTTGTGAAGTTAAAGGTTAATAGCCTATTTTATGTGCCCTGAGAAGCCCATGCACAAAGGGAGACTGTTAAGAGGTGCTCCATTACCTCCTGGAAGACAAGGTACTCAGGATAGTACATATGTTAGAAGATGATCCTATAGTCAGTAGGGTGGGGAAAAAAAAGATCCAGAGACACTTAAGAAAGTAAGTCACATACCCAGTGCTGGGGAATGTACCTTACCAAACAAGTACTTAGCATAAGCCAAAGATGTATGTTTTGATGACAGTTCTGACAAATCTACCACAAAGTTTGCTTTTAAGTTGATACTTCTCTGTCTGGTCAGGCTTACCACACAAAGTACTGAGTGTTCAAGTAATAATTAGATCACTAGAGCAAGCAAGGAGGAGGAAGTCTCTTGTCTTTGAAATGACACAGAGAAGAACCTGAATATAGCCAAAAAATACGCACATGAGATAGAGCAAAGCCTCAAGATAAGGAAGTGAAAAAGAGGTGGAACAAGTGGAGGCTGGAAGTAGAAGATTAATAAGATACATCAGTAAACTTGCCAAGTGTTAAGATTGATCCCAGGAACCTAGCATGTATGTGAAAGCAATTAAAATACATGGATTATGTACAGGGATGGACAGCAAGGTTGTGTAGAAAAAAAGATCAGTTTATTTTCCGTTGAGTAATCACAGTGAGAAAACAGTCTGATTTGAGAAAAGAGAATGGGAACGGTGTGCTGTTCCCTACTCTAGGTTGGAACTGGGCGAAGAACTGAGCCTGACTAGGTACACCGGAAATGATTTAGTCTGGAAAGAACAGTAAATATGGATACACTTTTTAAGAACAGCTATGTCCCTTCTGGTTTCTTTTCTCTGTGTCCGTTTTTACGTTGGTTGTCCATTCTGGCGCACAAGGATGCCGATGACACATGTGCATTCTGAACTAATCAGAAAGCCTGTAATTTTCAAATAATTTTTGCAGTTCCAAGGAAAGGGTGTGGAACGCCCACAGGCTTGGATCATCCTGATGTTTCTCGCCTGTGTTAAGCTTGGTTTTGAGTATGATTGTGTAGGGGCTGTCTCAGAGACTACAGCCTACAGCTCTTGGTTGGCAGCCCAGAGGGAATGCCTGTGCTGTCAGATGTGAGCTGCTTAGCCTTTGTTGAAAAATCTTTGCTTTTTTCAAAACATTCTCTGCCTGCCTCCCTCTCTAACTTCTGTAATCATATAATATAAAGGCAAGAGGGCATGGTCACGGTGTGTTTGGGTTTGAGGTTTTCTTTTACCCTCTGGGAATTTTCCATAGTTTATTTACTCTTGTGAAGGTTTGGTCATGAACCACATTAAAAATGAAATGTCTTGTTCCTTGAAACCTGTTAATTTTATAAACCACAAGCAAAATATAGTGAGGCAGCTGCATTGAGAGTTTTCCCACATGACCCAGCAATAACCTTAGCCCAGCCCAGCCAGGCTAGCTGTGAGGAATGGCTCGCCCTGCCCCAGCTGGGCTCGAGACAGCTAATGATCAGAAACTACCAGTTGGGTAGAAAAGATTCTAGCAGCCACCAGACATTTTCCCTCTGGGGCCTGATGAGTCGACTTGTAACTCTTGAATAATCTTGATTGCCTAGGCTTTTTTTCATTATCCTAGTACATGTATGTTAAATTAATTCTGCAGATGATTAGAGCAAAGGCAGTTCATTTTTACTGGCTTTATTCGCTGCTTCCCAGCGTGCCCCCCCCACCCCCCGAGGTTACACCTTTGTTATACATTTCATATGTTTTTTCATCTAATCCAGATATGAACTGTAAGTCTTAATAATATGATACCCATGTGGCAGAGTTTAGGCTTCATTTTATCCTATCTCTGAATAGCTGTCATTTTGTTCTAGCTCTTTTGCTGCTTGCCAATTAAAGCCAGTACTTTGGGTACCAGGTTGGGAGGGGAGCAGAGTTAATTTACCTCGCAACTTTCCCATGACTGAAGAAAATGGCTGTAATGCAGCTCTAGTTTTACAGTTTGCTGCAACTAATGAGGGTGTACTAACATGAGTCGATCAGACCTGTGCCTTGTTGAATTTTGTCTCTCCCCACAATGCTTAGTAAGATGTAAGAGCCAGAATGAGCCTCTCTCCAGACATAACCTTCCTTCCTCAAAATCCTAGGTCTTCAGTCTTTTGCCTGCTTTCTCCAACATCCTTAAACAATAACCACTTTTAAATTACCTGAAAGTCTTGGGATACAGTTTATGTCTGCGTCTGTTTCCTGTTTTCCCACATTTTGTTTTTTTCAAGGTTGTTTTTGCTTTTCTTATTCCAACTGCACACAAAGAAACCTCTTAAGTCATCGTGAGTGTATGAGAACCTCTGTGTATTTTGTTTTTTTCCTTTGTTTTGTTGCTTTTGTTTTTGTTTTTTCCCCAAAGAACGTAAAAACTACCCTACTGTGTAAATGCCCCTCTGGTCTAGACTAGTACTATTTCTGGTATTTGCTGGTGAGTGATACTTCAAATCTGGTGTGATTGCTCACATGTTACACCCTTCTCGATGAACGATTTGGGCTTTCCTGAACTGAAGGAGGCTTCTTGACCATTAAGCTTTAATAGCTGCCTACAAACCTACGCTCCATGAATTTGTGTAGTCCTGGTTTGAATCCATGTATTCTTTTGGCCTCCACAACATCCCATGGCACTAAGTTTTGCAATTTCATTATGCATTATGTGGAAAAAGTACTTTGTTTATTTTAAATCTGCTGTCTGGTAGTTTCATTATGTGCCCCTTAATTCTGATTTGTGAGGAAACATTCTTCACACCATTCATGATTTTGTAAGCTGTTCATGAATGGGTAACTGCTGTTCTCTGAGCTAGAGAGCACAAACCTGGGGGAGCCACGAGCAATTAGAAGTCATCCTGTTGTTCTTCTCCATGTTTTGTAGAGTGCGCACAATTCAAGATGCAAGTGCCCAACAATTTATGTTGCTGGGTTCTCTCTCACCACCTGATGATACTGTTTGTCTTTTTAACTGTTGCTTGACACTGGTTAATGTGATAACGACGATGGACTATCCACAAAAAACGTAAAAAATTCTTCCATCCAGCAATATGAGAATAGGTCCTATCATTGTAAATGTGTATAGTTAGGGTATACGTTTTTTTTTTCATGTGGATAACGTCACACTTTCCATCATTCAAATTCATCTGTGATTTAATTGTGTAGTGATTCATAACCTCTACATCTCCTTAAATGTAGATGATGCTGTTTGGGATCACTTCCTGTTATCTGCATATTCTTGAAAGGATTGCTTTTATTAAAACAAGAATCATACTCTCTCTCAACATGCTTTCTCTGTGTTTAAATTTCATATAGTTCTTCATGTGTGGTTGAGAGCTGGCTTGGAAGCCATTCATCAGCAGTAGAAAATTGGTTGACTGCTATAAAGCCATTGAGTTACTATTTCATTTCAAGGAACTTGCAGGAAGTTACAAGGAACTGCCTTAAGGAAGCAGGGGAAGGGGTGGGCATTTGACACTGACACTTCATGTACAATTGTTCCGTTCAAACAGGAATGTGTTCAAACCACATCTGCTATCCTAGAAGAATTACCAGCAGTCATGCTGTAGTTGCTGGCAAAGTTTTTCTGCTGTGAATATAGTCGTATGAGTGTAAAGACCACTAGAAACAAAGTGCTCTGTCCTTTACTCAGAAGAAAATCAAGCTGGACCTGCCTCTTCATAAAGGCTTTCTGCTGGTACTTAGGGGTTTTTCCTCCTGCGCTTCTAGGTACTCTGCCAGAAAGCTACAGAGTACAGTTCCCCATAAATGTTTGTTCTATTCACATCTGCCCTTTTTAAATTTAAAAAGTAGCATTTTCCTTGCAATTTTGAATACTTGCATTAATACACATGCAAAAAAGCCTATTCTACACATTCTCTGTGAGGTAGGCTGGGTGAATTTGGAGTAGGATTTGGTTGCCTGAAAACAGGCATCTAGTCTATCTGTGAGGCGTTTGAGAGGCGTGGACCTGTCAAATATATACGTTCCATGTGTACCTCCTGCCTTTCTGCAGCAGCAGCAAGAGACTGGGGAAGAAACTGTTCAACTGTTCAGATGACTTACGTAATCTCAAATGGCACTAGATGCATGCATTCAGACAACCAAATCACATATATTGTGTGTTGCTTGACATTGAGGGTTACTGGAGCTTGCACCTTTCATTTCCCACGGGTGCTGGGACAGAATTTGTGGCTTGAATTTTGCCATTGGCATGGTTAGCACTCCGAGATGTCAGATACCTGCTAAACTAGGCATCTAGGAGCCTTCTAAACTCTGTGCGGAAAGTAAACTTGTAGCGAGATACTAGAAGTCCAGAAAGAAAAGCAGCACAGTGCCTATGCAACCCAAGTTTTTCCTGACTTTATGATTTTCATCTGTGATTTCACTTGAGTATCCAGAATAAGGAAGATAATTCTCTTTTGCACTAGTGTTAGTGAATCAGTAATGAGGAGTCATCTAGGTTAATAACCAAGTGCTTTTCATGCATATAGAGCTATGCAAATGAGAAGCTGGTGACTGAGTGCATTTTTGGGGGCTGTCTGTATTAAGCCAATTATTTAGCCTTTATTCTGCAGGATCATAGGTGTGAGAACCCAGCGATGAGTGTAACATATCACCACAGCTGCCTGTGTGTGCCCCCTTAGTGTCATCTTCAATGTTCATGGACTACCTAGGACTGTGTGAACCTATCTAGACTGTACCTCTGGTACAAAAATGATTCCTGTATTGGTGCAGAATATTAAAATTTTTCCTCTCTTTATGCAGAGTAAGTAATAAGCCTGTAGTTAAACTGTATTTGAAGTCCACATTGTATGTTACCAAATAATTTGCTTTGTGGATAAAATTGTGGAGTGCTATCTGTTACTGAATTTTGGGGGTTTTTTTTGGTTTTTTTTTTAATCAGAAAGTTGCTGTCATTGAAAGCAGTAAAATGGATATTACTTTTCTTGCTGATTTTATGGCACCTACAAGTGTGCAAGATATTTCACGCTGCGAATATAGTACTGCTCACCAGCCCAAAGAGCTTCAGAGTTTGCCTTCACCGAAAGTTTCCAGTTTTAATTGTGTAAATACTTCAGCCCAACAGGCTTATCTGTTGGAAGAGCAACTTGTTTCAGGAGGGAGAAGTCCTGGCGACTGGCTTGTCTGCCTTTGTTTCCAATTGGTGCTGCATTCCGTAGTAGGTTTTAATTTGTGAAGCATGAAACCTTTTTTCACTGTTCTTCAGGGCTGTGTTGGTTTTTGTTTGTTTTTGTTTTCTTTTTTTCCAAAGAGATGTTGAAATGAGAGTGCAAATCCAGATTTCTCACCATGGCTTGCAGCAAAACCCAGTTTGTTCCATTTTGTCCCTCCAGTGTCTGTGACTTCTTCAGTGCAGAGCTACTGAATGTGTTTCTTCAGTTTTGCTATTTGAAAGTTTTATGGAGACAGATGGCTGTGTCATACTGTCTCCTGGTCTGTAGTTAACTCACCTTTACAAATAAGCCCATGCCAAATTTTGTCAGCAGTACTGAGGCCTTCATGAATGTGATTCTGAGAAATTACTTGACTACTGCTGGGATCTGTCTGTGTGTTTTTTTTAAATTCTGGTTGTTTTTTTGATGAATAAGTTGCCACAGGATTTTAAAGTGCTGACAGCTCCCATCTTGACAGGAGACTTTTATTTCATGAACCTTAAGTTGTTGTACTTGCATAATAAGAATACTTCGAGTTAAGATTTCTCTGTAGCTTAACAGTATTTTTGACCCTTTTAAGGTTAGTATTTAAGACCAAACTGTGTTTTCAAGTTTAGGTATTAATTAAAGGCTTGTGCCTAGTGACATTTCAATTCCCTAGTGGGAAGTATTGTGAAAAGGGAACAAGATGAAAATGCATTGCTTTTATTTTCACTCCAGTCTCTTCCCATTTCATTGATTTGTTTGTCTGCATTTTCTTCTTTTCTAGAGTTTTAGAATGCCAAGGCCTGCCCATTGTGAATGGGCAATGTGATCCCTACGCCACTGTTACTTTAGCGGGACCCTCCAGGCAAGTACTGCACATACAAGAGCCTCAATTTTGTAAGGCTGGTTTTTCTTTCCTTTTTCTGTTAGAAATCTGGCTTCTCAGATGCGCAGATTGGGAGTATTTAAACACCACTAGAGTATGTTAAGTGTTTGTGTGTGCATGTATGAACTACTGAATTATACTGAAGTAAGTAATTTGAGGCTTGTTTCAGTTTTGATTTATGTAAAAGTCTGAATAATACCTGAATAATTTTAATATCCTGGAGAATGTAATTTATGGTTAGGCTTAATTTGTGCATGTTCTCACCTCACAGTTGGAAGCCGGTTTTTGAGCAAATTTATTGCCTAATTTTGGGCAGGGGCAGAAGAGAAAACCGAATACATCAAAATCTTGCAGAATATGCATGTTTATATGTGAATATTTAGAGTCTTCACTTTCAAGGTGTGGCAAACTAATGTGTATGTCTAAAGCCCTAGCTGGCTCAGTCCTATAATTTGATACATGTGGACATAATAGCATGGATAAAATTTGGAGTGAGGTTTTAGTAATGAGATTCTGCATAATACTCTTCAGTTTAAATTTGGGATTAAATTTTCCTGTTATAAAAATTTCCTGTGCTGTTGGATGTCACTGTTTTGTTTATCTAGAGTCATCTTTTATGTCTGTGCCATGTTAGAAACAAAACAGCTCTGCTGTGACCTCAAAGAATCAAATTTGTTAGCATGTGTTATTCATAATGTTTTACAACAATTTATTGAAAATGCTATAAATAAGATGCATCTTGACAAATATTTACCTTGCATGCAGAGGAGCCTTTGAGACTGGTCTGTGTTCTTCATCTTTGTCTAGGTGTGTTATGCCTTCTCTCCATTAATGAGCTGTTTATTTGAGTTGTACAGTTTGATGTTTTAAGCCTGTAGCTTGTTTCAGGTGGTACTAGGTGGCTATTACTGAAACTGTAAGATTGTTTTTTACTAACTCTTGTATCCTTGAATGTTCAAACTTACCTTTCTTTGTCTGCTTCCCCCCACCCCCATATGGTAATGTATGACAACTGATAAGGTATTTCCCTTCAGAATAAGGAACACAGCCTCATCCTATTCCTTTCTGTTCTTTGGTGGAGGGAGAGAGCTTGCCTCCTATCTCTACCAAGCAGCATGCAGCTTATTCCCACTCACTGCTTTGTAATTGCCCAGTAACTGTGCTTGCCTTAATCGCCTCCTGTTCTACATCCTGCTTCCCAGTCCCCTCCCAGATGGGCTTATCAGTAAAGAGGCTGATTGGCAAGTGTGTCTGATGAGATGGGATAGGCAATCTGCCCTGTGTCCTGGAGGAGATTAGTCTCTCTTATCGCTCGGCTCCTCCTAGGAATAGTGGGATATTCTTCATCTGTACATCATTCTCCTCTCTGGATTTTTCAGTGCCTCTCCTTTCGGAGTAGGAAAGCTGCTTTATTCTGCTGCATTTATGCAATGACATGCATAAAAAATTCAACAAATGTGCTGCTGTTTATTGTGTGATTTGTACTTAGACTCAGACTTCCTGACCAAAACTGTTTCTATGCCTGTATTGTAGATGGGAAAACATTGTATACTGGTGGACTGGCCTATTCAACTCGTATAGGAAGCCTGTAGCAGCACTGGGAATTAGACACAGCTTTAGTTGATGTCTCTAAAAGAATACATAGAGTTGTCCGGTTAATATAAGCAGTTACAAGCTATCTAAGCAGCTTTGCTGCACGAGAAATGAGGGATAGATTCTGGGACAAAATCATTAGTAGGTCAGTTTTCCACATGGCTGATGTGCCTCTCCATCTGTGTCTGTTTTATCTATGCCTTCTTATTACTGCAGGGCTGTA
>NW_010546980.1:21516-38977 GCF_000687285.1 Phaethon lepturus
ACAGAGCTTTTCACTTGTAGGTAACGAGAACAAATCAAGCATAGGTTCATAACATTTAGAAATCGTCAAACAGCTGTTGGCTGGCCTGTGTGAAATGCATTGGCTGGCTTTAGCCCGATGCCAAGCAGTTAGATGTCTGTATTTTGAAATGCAGGCGCAGGCGGATAGCACTGCCCATGGAGGATGAATGGGCAGTGCTGAACTTTGTCAGGCCTGTTGCCCGGTGAGTGGTTTGAGGGAGGTCTGTCGTGTCATGTTCCTGCAGAGCAGTAGAAATTAAGAGACTTCTGCTCAGCACTGCTCATAATAATTCAACAACATTAACTAGGTGCTGTTGGGGCTGCTTGGAAAAGGGTGGTAATAGTAATAAAAATATTCTTACTGGGGAAATAATTCTGGTTTTTTGATTATGTAACACCACTGAAAAGCATTCATTGATTCTGCAGTCCAAGACTATAAAATATAAAACACAGAAATAGCTATGTAAGTCTTCCTGTGGTTTCAAGGTATGACGAATTTTTGAGTCGCGTCAAGACTGAGACCATCTCCCAAATGTTGCTGCTCAGACCCCACGTTTTTGCCAGTTGCTTTGTACAGATACAAGATTCTGCTGGATCAAGCGAGTGACAGAATCAGGGTTCAAGGACTTGTGTTTAAGAGAGGATAACGAACTGTGATTACTGCCAATTTAGAGAAATAGGCATGCAGTGAATCCCTCTCAAATGTGTATGAATGTGTATGCCTTGCTGTGCTTGGAGCCACATGGCATTCCAGTTCTATCAGATCAATCAAGTGGATGACTATTTGTTCCTCAGTGGCTCTGTTCTAGGATCACACTTGTGCTAATGTTGTTTCTTACCTTTTTTTTTCTTTTCTTTTCTTCTCTTTCCTTAATTCAGATCAGAAGCCAAAAAGACTAAAGTTAAAAAGAAGACCAACAATCCACATTTTGATGAAGTGTTTTATTTTGAGGTTGGTATTTCAAAGGAACGGGTGATAAGCTGAAATACTATACTGTAGATAGTTGGCACAGCATCCTGCTCCATGTTGTGCCAGCTGTCATCTTTGAAGACTGGGGAAAGAAGCACTGAGGATCAGACTAGCCGTCTGCTGAGGGAACAGTATATTGCTTCAGCTCAGGTGCTCTGCAGGAAAAGCTTCAAGGTGGGCACTTCTGAGCAGCAGGCTTTTATACTCCATCGTGACTCACCCCCCAGAATAGTATTGAAAAAGGACAGTTAAAAATGGGATTAAAAAAAAATATTTTTTTTTTTAGCCTGTGGTTTTATAGCTGCTCCACCATCTTTCCCAGTCAATGGGAGGAAGGTTATCTCCTAGGATTATTGAGAGCTATAGAGGAAATATACACTTAAACTGCATGTTCTGGCTGTATACCAGTCTTCTGCAATACCAGTGCCTTTCCTCCAAGTGGGTGAAACTTCTACAGCTTTATTTAATACAGAGCATTTTCAGCAAGTCCAGCTAAGAAAAAGTGTAACTTTTATGAAAGTGCTTATTTTGTTTCTTTCTGGCAAGAGTAGCTGTAATTGTGGTGTGTCCATACATATATATGCATGTGTTTATAATTTGGATACCTCTTGAAACTTCTCATTCTGTCTTCTAAAGTATGTGTATCTTTCTCTTTTCGTTTTCTCTTTGACATCTCAGTCCCAGTCTATGCTTAACTGTTCTATTTCAGTAGATACCTCAAGAACGTATCTGGCATAACGAAGTTGGTGAAAAGCCAGAGTAGTACAATGCAGTTGGCATATCATTGAAAAGCCCTTTCTGCCCATACAGCTTGCATCATTCAGGTTACATTTGCATTAGAAATTGTTGCTGGCATAGGGTGGGATGGCACCTAGGGATGTGGTTTCTCAATCAGTTCAAGGGTACAGGCAGCCACATCAGGAAGGAGAGCTGGGGAGAGAGGAGCCATACGAGTGCTGTTGCACTGTGCAGATCTGAAGTACACATATCACTCTTGGCAGTGCCAGTGGGGGGCTTATTGCTGTCTTCTCCCTCCTACAAACGACCATCTTTGCCTAGAAGCTGACAGTACCGACTGTCAGTTGGTCATACCAGCAGAAACACGTTTTGCTGATGTAATGTATTTGGATTTGAGGAACAGATATAGCAAGTTCTATATTGGCAGGAGCACTTTCTCGCTGCCTAAAGGGATGGAAGCCCTGAGGCTTGGCCAGGATAGCTAGCTAAGGTAACCTTTCCTCTGCTAACCCAACAGGTCTCTTCATAGAGTGTAAATTCCCTGCAGACTTAACTTTAGCTAGCAGTGAGCCTTTGTGCCTGCTTGCCTGGCTCCATCAGACTCTCTGGAGGTGCTTCATGGGCATGGTTGGTGGGGGAGAAATCCGATGGTAGTGAGTGCTGAAACTGCACTTAAGTGTCATTGTGTTTAGTCAGGGCTGCCCAGGATTTCAGTCCATCACCTGGCCCAGAGCTGCAGCCTTTGACAGTGACACAAGAGCGATGTTATATGTAAATAAACTAAAATGGGCTTCCTTATTCTTAACATAGGCAGTTCTGGAGGCGTCTGTCAGTGAGAGTTTTTTAATGAGAATGTAATCTAGAAATTCAGACTAAACCATGAAGCTTCACCTACCTGATTCCTCAGCCTTCTGTGTGCTGCAGAAACAGTGAACATTTGGTATTTAAATACTGAATTTGGCAGGTGGTGCCATATTTGGAGAGGAAGGAGAGAAACGGAAAGCATCTTCCAGCTGGAGTTGTGGAGGGGGCTTAGCTTGCCTTTATGCTGAGAGCTGAGTTGCATACAAGTATCAGCAGAAGCAAAACCTGAACTCAAGCCCATGCCCCAGTTGTTCTGCTAACTCAGAGCAAAATGTTTTCTGTATGGGTAAGAGCAGAACTTGGGAAATGTCTGAATCAGCCAAAACTCTGAAACATAAACATACCCTTACAGAACCATTGTAGATTTATGGCATTTTGAAAGTAGTTAGTACGTATCAGGCTAAATGTCTCTAAGGAACAAGGTTCAGTAGAACTGCTAAGTCTGTGAAATACATTCACTAATGAGACATGGGCAGACCTGTGGCTGGTGCATGCTAATGGAGTGCTCTGATTGCTGTGGAGCTGCACAGATTCATGCTGTTGACAGCGGTGTCACTTACTGCTTCCAAACAGCTTCATCAGCTTTCCTGCAGTCTGTGAGCACAGCGATTGGCCATGCCTCCAAGGAAGAAGCTGATCTATAAAAAGCAGTGAATGGGTCCTCTCCTTTCTACAACCAAAAAATCACACAGATTCAATTTTCTGGGTGGAGAATAGCTTAATATTGGTTTGGGAAATCTAAGGGCTTATTTAAGGGGTGCTATGAGTGAAACTTGCACCTGATGGTTAGGAGCCATTTTCTCCACCGCTCCAGCTGCAGTGTGGCAGGGGGGACTCAGAGTTCTATATGCAGCTACAGGAAAATGCCCCTCTTAATGGGAGCCAAAGAAGGTAGTGCTGAGGACCTGTTTGCAAACCTCCATGTGCTGAAAAAACGAGCAGCTGATAAACAGCTTGTCAGCTTTGCCTGAAGAAAGGGACCAGCACAGCAGAGTTGTGCCCTCTTTCTTGTAAAATGGTATGTGGCAACTAGTTCAGCACTATGGGCTAGCAGTTTCATCATCTCCAGTTCCATCCTTGGAATTAATGGACCTTATACATCTATATTTCTAGGAATACTGCTCTTGAGCTGTATCAGTCTGCACACTAAGCAGTCATACAGGTGAACAGAGAGACCTTGTACATGCAGACTCCAGTAAAAGTTCTCCAAAAAGTGCTTACTTAAATGTGCCGTAAGTTACACCTATGCTATAACATTTTTAACAATTCATGTATTAGAGATAATAAAACACTTAAAAGTTTGATTACCTTTTAAAAATTATACCGTTATTTTCACAATGGTAGTAGAAAATGTCATTTGCAGTTATGTAGGATAATTTCTTGAAGCCACAGTGAAGACAGTTGCAAGGGTAGGGGGACAAAATTTCTGCTGAGCTGCTGAAGTTGTAGGCTCTATTTAAATCCTCTGTGCTCTTGGGCTTACAGGTGCTTTTGATTCCATTAATTTAGAGGGTTTGGTCTCCAGTGCTGCTAGTACCTTTTAGTTTTTATGTATCACCTTGGAAATGGTGCCTGCCTCACACATGCACACACAAAAAAGACTCTGTTGAGTGTCCCATGCTGAAGATTCTTTTCTAGTTCCTCTCCACTTGTGCTGCTATATCTTTGCCTCCCTTGCTTGTACCATCTGCAACTGATGTACAATATAAAACCAATAAGTCAAGTTTACAATAAAAGCCAGTTTTTGTGAGTGGCAAGTATTAAGCCACAAGCATATTTAAACCTACAGTAAAGTTCAGCTTCTGTGTGCAACCAGGAGCTGAACCCACACATCATACACACTTGCATTTGATCAGCTCCTGCTGTGGTTTCAGCTGGGTGGGGTAGCCTTTTTCTCAAGTTTCTGACACGCTATACAAAAACACAACCATCAAAGTCTTTTTATTATCATGCCAGAAAAGAAATTTTAAGAAATGTTTGTACCAAACTTTTTTTTGCTGATGCTCTACACTTACAGCTATCTTCCCGTTATTTTCTGCCAGTGCTTTGCTGTTTATCAGTCTTGCAAATATGGTTGGTGAAGTGTGCACCTGGTCCTGTATTCTGATATGCATAACACAGGCTAGCATCTCTTGGACAATCAATCTGCTTGGTATTTTTTGTATGGGCATGATAAATTGACTTCCAGGGATATCAGGACAGGCAGAACTTCCAAATTTTAACTGGACCTACTGTAAAATGTTTTAAAGGGTGGTTTTGGTTTTTTTTTTCCCCTCTTTAGAGTGCCTCAGGGCATGTACAGCTCAGGTTTGTACAGCTGTATTTAAAACCCAATTATTATTTGCCCTTTTATTTCCCTAGATGAATTATGAAAGTGATACTCCTTTCCATGATTTTTTTTTTTGTCAATGTAAAGTCAAAGTACCGTAGCAATATTAAAGACAACCTTTCTCTCCAAAGAAAGCATGGAGTATCTAGTTACTCTTGGATATGACTTTGTAACCACCACTTTTGTATAGTCAGGACTCTGTTTAGTCAACATATTTATTCACATGCATGAATGTTTTCAGAATCAGGACTAAAGTCACTGCTGATTGTAAAAGACTGTGATCTTCCAGAGCATTGTATAAGTAACATCAGAATGATTTTGTATCAGATCAAGTTGTTAAAGTTTTCTCCTTTTTATTAGGTTACAAGACCCAGTAGCTACAACAAGAAATCCCATTTTGATATTGAAGATGTTGATGAAGTTGACAAAATGGAGATTAGGTAATATAAAACACTTTATACTAATAAAGTTGTCTTCCAAAGTTGGTGTAACTTTGTAGTAGACTCCGTTTTTGAAGTTGCAAGCATAGTTTTACTGTTGATAAATCAAGATGAGTCTTTGTCACTGTATCTGTATGTCCGTTTGCCTCCACCATCCTGTAGATCATATCTGAATATGTGTGATGGTTCTCCTCCGAGAGAGATCCTTGTTATTTTCCTTGGTATCCTATATACACTGTGTGTATACTAATGTGTGGTTGTCATTAAGCACAGCCGTTTATGTCTGAGCTCCCCTTTCCTCCCTCGGTTTCCCAAGAGAGCCCAGAAGCTTTGTGATGCTTTCAGTTAGAGTCTGTTTTCTCTTATCACTTCATTTAGCAACCTATATAAGGTCCTTCTTCCCTAAAAGGAAACTCTTGAGCACAGAGTTTCTCTGGGGCAGAAGTCTACCAGACTTTAACCCCTTCTTGCAAGGCTGTGAAATCCATTGCACAGGAAAGAAGCAACTCTGATTTCAAAAACAAAACAACCTAACCCTACCCCCTGCCACCCACTTAGTACTATTTTAAAACCTGCTGAGGCCTGTTAACAGTGTCTGTGGGGACAGGTGAATAGAAAGAGTGGAGAGGAAACAATAGGAGGTGGAAAACCTCAAGGTATCACATGCGTCAACACCATCACATACATTGAAACTCAGAGACTTAGGCCATCTGGTGATCTGGATGCACTGTAGCTGAAAACTGCTGTATCTGCATCAGGTGATGAGAAATTCCCCTCTCCTTTACGCTAGGATTTGGAGGAAGAAAGGTTGAGGGAGAACAATGGCAGGCCCCTTCCTCCCCAGTTATTCCCACTAGAGAGGCAGTGAGCACTTACCTCCCAAAACATTCGCTAGTCCCTTCAGAAGCAAAGTTGGCGTAAGGAAAGGAGGGAAGACCAGGAAGGGAGAACAATACTTACTCCCAGCAAGCAAGACACATCTATATACATGACTAAATGGATGAGGGCTGTTTTAATGTGATGGTCAGCTGCTGGTTCACATAGCCTGCTTGTGTAGTATCACAGCACTACAAGACCATTTTTGGATTTGTGTTTACCATGGCTCTGTGAGACAGGAAAGGGAAACTATTCATATGTGAGAGAGACAAGAGCTGTACTCTGTTTCTCTGAGAACACCTGCATCAGGTAGTACAAAGGTAGCTCATCTAAGGGCAACCCAATTTGTCAGAAAGAGAGTAGAGGCCCAGGTTCAGCACCATGCTGCTTTGGTTGTGTCAGTGTTGCAGCACAGCAAATGACCTAGTCCTAGCACCAAACTATATTTCTGCAAAGCTTTGTGTATAGGTATAGGCAGGTATGAACTAACATGTCCCATATCCCATGGGATGTATGTGATGGAATGGGCGACTGAACAGTGTCTTGAGAGTCCCAGTCTAATCTTTGTAACCATGATGTCCAGCCATGCACTGATTTTAAATGAAAGCTAGGGGTTTCTGGTAGTTTTATGACTCTGGAAGGGGACCCTAGACGTTGGTGGACAGCGGTTACACGTTGCTTAATATTTCAGCTGATTCTTATTTTGTACTACTGGACTTAATGGAATTACATGGTTGTTTTACTTACTAAGTATATTTTCTGGACAAATGACTGTCTGCAGTGATAATGTATGTGGAGCTGAGCTTCAAAAATGGCTTTCATTCCTTAAAACCAACACGTCATAGTGTGGTAAAGATTAAGAGATTGTGAGGAGGCTTACAAAATAGTTGGGGAAAGATTATGCACTTCAATAATAGACAAAAACAGATAAAGTATTAGTCTTGGTTGGGCAAACTTTGCTCAGAGGTTTTGTCCCCTATAGGACAGAGTGTTTTTGTTTCCATCTCAGGTTCCCTTTCCACCCCCGCTCACTTCCTCCAGTCTGTTTAGTCAGTTAGATTGCCCCCATGCTCTCTGGATGGATCATACAATTTATGGGTTTGGGGCTTTGTTTTCTTTTTCTCTCCTGAGAAAATACCATTCCACAGGGTACGAAGGAGACTTAGTCTCTCATGGTTTTTCTCTAAAGCTATGAAAGCTTCTCTTTTTGAGTGGGTGTAGGAAGTTGCAGGCAGGGCATATCAATACTTAGGGACCAGATGTTCTGGTGAAATTCATTGTTTCTCCTCCCCCTCTCCACTGTTTCTTTCTTTCCGTGACTACAGTCTGACCAATTTTAGAATAACACTTGCCATAATTTTGCCTTCTGAAAAAACTTGGGAAACAGTAATCTTTTAGACTCTGAGGTTTGTGTATTATGATTTTTTCAATGCTGTTTATGCTTTGTACTTCAAGTGCACAAAACAGTAATTTCATAATTTGCATGCCTACTTTGCTTACTATGTAGTGTGAGATCTACCTTAAGTTGTTAGTTCCTCTCCTACAGATTCTTTGCACTGATTCTTTTCTGCAAGGGAGAACGCCCTTTGGCTGCATATGTTTGAAAGTGTTATTGCTGGTGGGCATCTTGAAAAAATTTGGATGAACTAGAAACCAGTAGCCTGTAAATACTTGGTAAATTGTAAGTTTGACTGTGTGTAAATAAACTTCTCAAAAGATTCCTCTCCTCCTGAAGCTGCTTTTAGCCGTCTGAATTAGTTATCAAGACAGTAACCAAACAGATATGCAAAAAGGGGAGAGGAGGCTGAATTTTCAGAGAAGTTTTTAACTTTTGGGGTATTCTTGCCCTGCAGTAATACTATTAAAATATCAGAGTTTGAAGAACTTTACCCAGCTGGCATGCAGTGTGAGCTGATGGTATGTCTAGTGTATGAAACTTGATGTGTGAGACACTGTTGAGGGACACAAGGCTCAGAGGATTTAAAAGTGATTTCCTCTGCACTTGTATAAGGTGGGATAAACCTTTAGCAGGACTATCAACATCCAGTCTTTGACAAGCCTACTGTTACTTGCTTGAGACTGGAAGGGTTGTGTAAATATGTCCATAACTGAATGACTTTGCACCTTATCCAAATTAAAGATGCTCTTCTAAAAATCTGCATTATTTGAAAACCTGTATCTTTTCCCACATAACTTTTTCCCCCAAAGTTTAAGGCACATTCAGACTGTCACTTAGCTGCAAAATTCTCAGCTGAGCTTGTTTTAAAATAAAAATGCTTCTCAGAGGAAATCTTAAAATACGTAGAGAAACAACTGCCCTGGTGTTTGAAACCCTTGCTTCAAGGTGGGTATTGTAGCATTTATCTACAAATGCCAGGTTAGACACCAGTACCTACTTTGAATCTCAGTGCAGTTGTTTTACATCCTGATGTTAAAGAGCACGTGAAAGGGAAGGAAGTATCATCTAGAGATACATACCAGCACTTCCCAAACCTGAGAGGCTGAGTGCCAAAAATTGTGTAGGCTTTAGTCAATACACAGAGTGGTCGAACTGTCTTAAGGTTTTGAGTATCTGTACAGAACTAGTTTAGGTGCAACAAATTTGTAAGCTTGACACAGTGAGTCTTCCCAGGAGCAAGAGCAATGAGAAGAACTGTGCAGACATTCAGCCTAACTCCGTAAAGCTCTTGCTTAGCTGCAAGTAATCCCAAATTAGACTGGGACTGACAGTATGGAGTCTTTAAGTATCCGTATGCTTTTTTTTCCCCTGGTGTCCGTTTTACCTGTTTTTTTCTATTACCTGGGATAGCTAAACATCGCACTGAATCTTTGTATCAGTATGGATAGTGGAAACAGTACCAATGAGGGAAAGGTAGTCTAGATGATTTTTTTCACTGATGTTTCATGGAGGTGAATTGCAAGGCTCCAGAAATATAAGGTAAGGCTGTCTCTTTGCTGTTTGGAAACCATTGTTGTACAGTTTCGAGACTAATTCATAGGCTTGAGGGAAAAAAACCAACAAAATTGAAAACAAGGTTGGGATTGTTTGTCTTTACTTTTTTATTTATTAAGAATCTTTTTAAATTATCTGTTTTTATTACAGAGTTGATCTTTGGAATGCCAGTAACTTGAAGTTTGGAGATGAGTTTCTAGGAGAACTGAGACTCCCTTTGAAATTTCTCCGACAGTCTAGTTCTTATGAAGCATGGTATTTGACATTTTTCTTTTGGAGAATAAGTAGAAACATATGTCTGCTGTGAAGACTTAAGAGTAATTACTGCTATGTGATAAAGTTTAGAGGGATTTAATTTATATCTTTTTTTGTAAACAAGCCAAAGTAGTCTTAGCAAATGTAAGAACACGAAGTTTTGATAATGTGATTAGAGATTTCAGTCTGCCTCTGTATTGCATGTGGGAGTTCTAATACATTGGCTCTACGATGTTATTTACTGCAGTTCATCAGCAGTGCTATAGTTTTAGTGTGTGCATTTTTAATCTTATTTACATAAACCTTTATGATCAGAACTTCCCATGTTGCAGTTGGTGCAAAAGAGAGTGGCAAACTTAATTAAAAAGTTTGATGCAGAACTGTCAAGAATTTGATATTTATATAAAGACTGTGTATCTATACATTTTATATAAGTGCATGTATAGCACAAACTTTCTGTCTTATTTTTTGCATATCAGGTATTTCCTGCAGCCCAGGGATAATGGTAACAAGTCATTGAAACCTGATGACCTCGGTTCCTTAAGGTTAAATGTGGTTTACACTGAGGACCATGTTTTTTCCTCAGACTATTACAGTCCACTTAGAGACCTCCTGCTAAAATCTGCAGATGTCGAGGTAATTTGCTTGCACTGCTTTTTGTTTACCTGCAGATCATCCTCACAGGGGTGTCTCTGAACGTTTGTCACTGTCTTGCTGGCAGCATAGTTGTGTAATTACAAGAGACTTCAGCTTCATCCTTTTCTGACCGGAGGGCCTTGTTAAGCTCTGCATATCCCTGGTGCTTGTTTTCAGTCCTTGCAGAAAAGATCTTTATCTGCATGCAGTATGGTGGGTGAAGGCACACCCAGGAACACCAGTGATTTTAACAGCAGCGTATTCTGTGTGGCTTTATAAGTTTACATGTGAAAATGCAAAGTAAACTTCAGTTTGATCAACTGGTTTTCCTTTACTGGAGAGGAACAGATTTACTCGCATAATTAAAAAAACACCAAACCCAAACCAAGAACTAATCCTGAAATGTCAGAGGGTTGGACCATGTCTGCCATTATGTATACTTTTAGCAAGTTGCAACAATGCTTTTATTTTTTCAGTACAAGAACCGGGTTCTATACTTAACTGTGGCTTGAAATTGAGAAGGGTTAGAGTTCTTCACTTGCTTCCCAGGCAACAGTGACATTCAGTGAAAAGACAGCTATTAAAAGGGGGGGGAGGGGAAGAGACTGTACTGTAATAGTTTTTAAATTGCTGCCCTCTTGTGATCAAAACTTACAGCCAACAAAAACTGGAATGTAACAGCCACCCATGTTATGTGCAGGCACGTTTGGGTAACTGGCCACTGCAACTGTTGTGTGGGATTCTGCATTAAGGAGCTAATGGGAAAAGTAAGAAAGGATGCTTGTTCTAGAAAGATCCCTCGAAGTTTTTATTTCTTTCCACTGTTCAGCCTGTTTCAGCATCAGCTGCACACATTTTGGGTGAAGTTTGCAGAGAAAAACAGGAAGCAGCCATACCTCTGGTCCGGCTTTTCTTACACTATGGCAGAATTGTGCCTTTCATAAGTGCTATTGCGAATGCTGAAGTGAAGAGAACTCAGTAAGTACCAAAAATCAAATTGCTATCGAACATACCTACTCTGTGTTGGCTAGTGTTAGGATCCTCCACTCAGTTTCTAGAATTATATGTAATTTGAAAAGAAGCCATTCCTGTTCCTCCCAGCTGAGTGGCAGAGTTCTTTATAAATGCATTCACTGCTCTGAAGATCTGGTGATTTTGATTTTAGGAATTCCCATCATGTTTTGCAAAATCTACTTGCAAGACTATTGCAAGGTCTGAAAGCAGGGATTTTCACTCTTCTCAGTCTTAATTATATCTGATGATAACTGTGAAATCCTGCGTTACCTTCCGCTGTTCATATGAAGTCATTTCAGCTTTATGGTGTGCTAATAAATCATGTAGTGCTGAGTAAAAGTGTTTGTTGAATTTGTTCAAAACAAAAAGCAAGTTTCTTTCTAATCATGAATATTTAAGGCAAGCTGTGTGTCTGTTCTTTCCAATTAGAGGGCTGAGGAGCAAAGATGGGATTGGATCTGGCAGTGGATAGCAGAAAGCAAAATCTTTTTCTGGTCACTGAAAGTCCCTTGTTTGACTTACTGGTGTGCTGACAGTTTAGTAGTGTAAGATCTAGTATTCATACCAGGCAGGTATACAATTTAAAGAACAGGTTTCCACAAGCCTCTTACCTATAGTCATGCTCTTGACTGACAAGAGACAGTTGACCGACAAGAAGAGACAATTAGGAGTCAAGGGGAATGACAGATACTGACTCTAAAGTACCAGCTTCTTCAGTATATCATAAAGTCTTTGTGTGGGTTGGCTTTTTTTGGAGTGTCTGAGGAATAGGGTTTTCCTTCCTGTAGGTAGGTGTATTTTTTCTGTGCTGCAGGCTGGGCCAAACAGCTTGGTTGCTGCAGTATGAGGAAATTTGCTGCTCCCTAGTCAGTCATGTTCCTGCAATAAAACAGCAAAGATGGTGTTTGTTTTCAGGGCTTTCTGGCATTTGTAACAGGCAGTGAGCTTACTTTTTTTATGAAACAAAATTATGAATCCAGCAAAGTAATTCATCAGAGGGATGGAACACCTCTCCTGTGAGGACAGGCTGAGACAGCTGGGCTTGTTCAGCCTGGAGGAGGCTCAGGGGAGACCTTGCAGCCTTCCAGTACTTAAAAGGGGCCTACAGGAAAGATGGGGACAGACTTTTTAGCAGGACCTGTAGCAGTAGGACAAGGGGTAACGATTTTAAACTAGAAGATTGTAAATTTTTACTAGATCTTAGGAAGAAATTTTTCCCAATGGGGGTGGTGAACCACTGGCCCAGGTTGCCCCGAGAGGTGGTAGGTGCCCCATCCCTGGCAACATTCCAGGTCAGGTTGGACGGGGCTCTGAGCAACCTGCTGTAGTTGAAGATGTCCCTGCTCGTGGCAGGGGGGGTTGAACTAGATGACCTTTAAAGGTCCTTTCCAACCCAAACTATTCTATGATTTTATGATCCTGTTATTCACCGCTCGTAAATGGGTACAACTGCAGTAAGCTATGAACAACAGAAAAGACACTGGTGCGCGTAGAAGAACAAGCAAATAACTTCATATCCAAATTTGATCTGCTGTCAGTAGGCACAGATTTTGATCATGTGGGTTGTAGATGAGATCATTGATTATGTACCTATCTGCATAATGTAAATTGCTATACAAGGAATTGCAGGTACAAAATTAATATGAAATTACTTGCACTCTCAAAATGCAAGTAAGATTTTTTAAAAATGTACACATGATAGTGCAGCTAGCTAAAGCTTAATGAATCACAGTGGCCGTATGTCTAGTACAAGAAGAAATCTGTGCAAGTGGCTTTTCAGAAGAATGTGCAAGCCTGCATGGCATCAGCTATCCACACACTTCTCAGGGCAGAACTGGGATCTGCACTGTTTAATGGTCTTATCACACGACAGTGCTGTAAGTCACTTAGAAAAGATGGTTATTTGTTTTCATCTCCCTCACAGCTTACAGTTACTTATTTTGTAGGGGAAGGTAGTAGGTCATGTGTGATGTCCAGTGTTGTTGTGAGACTAAAATCATTGCCTCCTTCTGTTACTCAGATTAATGCTGTTCAGTAGCACGTGAAAACAGGCACATTTTCCCCTGTTTATATTGTAAACCCCTTTTATTTGAGCCTGGGTGTTGCTGTGTGTTTGGATGCTGCACTGAGTACACTGCACTAATACAAAGAAGAGAATCTGTAGTCCCTCTGGACTTTCCGTGAGGACTGTTTTTCTGTTACAACCTGGAAATGCATTAAATGCTACATGACAGCATTTAATGGGAGGCTGGTGTCAAAGGGAGTTTTTGCTTGTGCATTCAAACCCAGATTTCTGTCACCTTTCACTGCTTCTTTTATTTCCATGTATTAGCAATTTATTACAAAGAGACTAAATCACATAAAATTGTTCACTTCCAGAGATCCAAACACCATTTTCAGAGGAAACTCATTAACTTCCAAGTGCATTGACGAGACAATGAAACTGGCAGGCATGCATTATCTGCAAGTTACGCTAAAGCCCATTATAGATGAGGTAAGAGCCATTTAGACTGTTTATTCAATAAAATGTCACTGTAAAAGGCCTTCAGGGACCAGATACTGTTTATTCCCATTTTAAGATGACTTTGTAGGAATAATGCTTAAGAGCCTGTTTCTACATTAAAATCCTGTTAGTTTACCCACAACTGAGTCACCCAATTCAGAAACAATTGGATTGTATTAAAGGAAAAGGAAAGTTTCCATTTATTTAGTTAAATTACTCTGTTTTATAAAATTAACATATTGTTTCTGAGAAATTAATAAAGTAATAACTTAGATGAATAAAGAACATATGCAGCAGAAAGCTGCTGGGAAGCTGTAAGTAATACATTTCATCCAGTGCATATAAAGGAATAAAATTCTTCTTAGATAACTGTGTATGTGATACATGTATTGTAACAATGGTTTATTATCTATCCAGTCCAGAATGGTGGATGTGGGTATTTTAGTGCAGTAATTGGGCCATACTTTTAGACCACAGGCTTCCTTTAAATGATTTGACAGTTTCTTCAGCTGTTGTTTCAGTGTTTCATGAAAAAATGTCATGTTTTTAAAGAATACAGATATACTTTCAAAGCTGACTGTTTGGCAAAATAGGACTTTTCTTGAACAGCTGTGCTTGAGAGAGTCTTAGTGAACAATTCTTCATTTCAGTTGAAGGGTAGAACAAACTAATGCTACTTCTTGGAAAAAAATTAAAGATCACAGGTAATTTACCTTTGATGCTTTGTCAAAAGAAAAAATGCAATTTTTAAAGTTGGCTTTTGCTTTTTACCCCAACAACTAACAGATTATGCTTTTTACAAAACTTCTTCTGCTTGAAGATAAGCTAATGTATTAATTGTTCACTATATTACTATTTTTTTTTTCTAGATCTGCCAGGTCCATAAACCTTGTGAAATTGATCCTGTGAAATTAAAAGATGGTGAAAACTTGGAAAATAACAGGGTATGCATTAGATTTTTAAGATACAATCTCTTTTTACACTGTCAAGTTTAACTGAGGTCCTCAGATATTTGATGTTGCAACTAATTTTGTCATTCATTAGAATACATCGGAAGCTTTCTTAACACCACAAGCTGTTATAATTATTTTACAATGGCTTTACATTTTGCTATAAATACAATATCTGTAGAATGTTAATTACTTCTCCTTCCACCCTTGAGCACAAGGATAGCAGCCTGTGGCTCTACTGATGATGTAGAAAATGGTGCTATGAAAAGAAACGACATGCCATGCAGCCATATCACTTGATGTTTGTTTTTGATAGGAATAATATTCTTACTTTTGTAGTTGAATATGTGCATTTACCAAGGAGAGTATCATTGAGTGTGAGATTATTTTGCAGGTATATAATGTTCAAAGTGAAAATATTTTAATGATGCCATTATTAATAAAACCAGGAACAGAACCACTTTCCACAGCAGAAAGTGTTACTAATTTTGTCATAATCATTGCATTTTTTAGGAAAATCTGAGGCAATATGTTGATCGCATTTTTACTGTAATTACAAAATCTGGTGTAAGCTGCCCTACAGTGATGTGCGATATTTTCTTTTCACTAAGAGAATCGGCTGCCAAACGTTTCCAAGGTGAGTTTCTATGTATCGTTTTCTTTTACATTACTGATAGCTTTTAAATGTAGGTGTAGTTTAGCAGTCTGCATGTTCCGTGATGGATTTAGTAATTGAACAGCAGCTTATCCAAAATATCATTTGGAGTGTGTATTAATGCTGGTTTTTACTTGATTAATCATTCCACAAAGAACATGATTTTTAATGATTGTATGCATTTTCTTTAAACATCTTTCAAAGGAAAACAGCATTTAAAAAGAGCATTATGATGCTATGTATTTATGTTTTCAATATTTGCAAAGTATGCTCAGTTTTCAAATAGTCAGGTTTTTGTAATGGCTCATTTTGCAGACACCATGCAGCTGAATTATTTTCTGTTCATATGTCAATCTCTAGTAAAGGCCAATCTATAAATTGTTGGAGTCATTGCAAGCTTATTGCCCTCGAAGGCCCATGTACTGCAAAGGTTTTATGGTTGTCAAGAGAGAATTCTTTCTGCTCCCTCCTAGTTGGTTTGGCTCTGTGAGAATAAGCGGGCAATACAAAACTGGAATTGAGCAAAACAACCAACCTATGTATTTTCATAAAGGGAAGCCGATTACAATAAGGAAGTTTTAGAGTAATACGAGTTCATCTTTTAAACAGTCACTGCACAGTAGAGCAGCTCAAGCAGAAAGACATTGAATGTGCTGTTATGCTCTTTATTTTATGTATAAATAAATAAATTGTATTTTCTGTAATTACCAACTGGAATAGATACATTAGGAGTCTGTACAACACTTTTGCTCGGGGCTATAACTAGATAACTGAGAGTTGGCCTCTGTACTGAACATGTCATAAACTATATAAGTTCCTCATCATACTTTAGTTGCATAGATGGGGTAGCAGATGTTTGTATGAAATTGCCTGTGTGGTGGAAAAGTGAATGGTCTTCTCCTTGTGACCTGTGTCCTGAACTCGCTTCTTTTTAAAAGGTTGTCATTGACATTTCCTTGGTTTATGCTAGCCGATTTCTGGTGCCAAATCCTCTATCATCAGTTAATCCTGTAACTCACAAATATATACATTTCCAACACATGCTTGAGTTAGCTTTCTGAAGGCATTCTGATAATTTCAGAAGGTTTTTAAGGAAGGATTATTGAAATGCTGAGTAGAGGTCCTTTTTTTTTTTTTAATAGGTGACCTAGATGTGAGATATACAGCTGTCAGCAGCTTTATTTTCCTGAGATTCTTTGCTCCTGCCATTCTTTCTCCAAACCTCTTTCAGCTTACACCACACCATCCAGTAAGTACTATATCAATTTGTTCTAGCTACATACATGGTTCTGTCACCATAGTCTATCAAGATTCTTTCTTCAGTTCTTTTAATAGCCTCTAGGAGAAGTACTTTTGTTAGTTCAAAGATCCACTGTGTCTGTCTTGGATATGAAGCCTATGTTGAATGACTGTGTGTGAAGAACTTGGGAGGGTTATGGGAGGAGCAGTGAAATTTAAGGACAAACAAGGTATATGGTCTAAGATAGAAATCTTTGGTTTTGTTCTGCAAGTGATTGCCTTTGGTTCTCTGAAGAGCAATAGGGTAGCTATGAAGCATGATGGCTTAAGAGTCAAAAGCCTTTAAAAAAAGCAACTTTTTTCCTGTAGTGCTTTATTGGGTCTTTTCTAATTTTATGTTACCTTTCTGCAAGTGAAATAACAAAGAAGAAATGTAGTTTACCTCTATCCCATATTTTAAATGCCTAGTCCGTATAATATTGTTCTCTTTCCTAGGATCCTCAGACTTCTCGAACTTTGACACTTATCTCTAAAACCATTCAAACGCTAGGCAGCCTATCAAAATCTAAATCTGTAAGTATGCCATTTTCATTTAAAGGCTTGATTTAGGGAAGTGATTTTCCTTTTTTTAATTTTTTTTTAATCTTTTATCACTTATTGTAATTAAGCCTTTAAAATGGTTGAGTTGCGCTAGACTTATGCAAAACTGTTTATGTTCGTTTTGATTATAAGCCTCTCACACTCACAGGAAAACTAAACCTGTCTTAATCTGAACTAGATTTCAGTAGAGCAAAATTTTGTGACCAACCTAGAAGTTTGTTCCAGGGGCTTTTCATTCCTTCCTTCTGGAAGAAAGGTAGTGATCAGGAAAACCCATGAAGTTCTCTGCTTGCCTCCGGTTCACGATAGCAGGTCTACAGGGCTTTACAGATTATTTCAGCATTTTAAAGCTCAGCTGACAAGAATTGCCCAGTAAGGGGAAGGGCTATGCTTTTCACAGAATCACAGAATCACTAAGG
>NW_010546981.1:0-7479 GCF_000687285.1 Phaethon lepturus
GAACAGAACTGGCCCCAGTATTGAGCCCTGGAGAACACCGCTTGTGACCGGTTGCCAATGGGATTTAACGCCGTTTACCACAACTCTCTGGGCTCGGCCACCCAGCCAGTTTTTTACCCAGCGAAGAGTATGCCCATCCAAGCTATGAGCAGCCAGTTTCTCCAGGGGAATGCTGTGGGAATGGTGTCATAGGCTTTACTAAAGTCCAGGTAGACAACATCCACAGCCTTTCCCTCATCCAGTAAGTGGGTGACCTGGTCATAGAAAGAGATCAGGTTGGTCAAGCAGGACTTGCCTTTCATAAACCCATGCTGACTGGGCCTGATCACCTGGTTGTCGTGTACATGCCACATGATGGCACTCAAGATGACCTGCTCCATAACCTTTCTCAGCGCTGAGGTCAGACTAACAGGCCTGTAGTTCCCTGGATCCTCCTTTAGGACTGGGAAATGAACTTTAGTCTCCTATTTCCCACAGAAATTATTACTGTCCTGTTACATGTGAGTGGAGGGTTGAAAGTGGCTGGTTTTCTTCTTTCCGTTACTATCCTGTTACATGTGAGCGGAGGGTTGAAAGTGGCTGGTTTTCTTCTTTCCAGCTGTGTTTTGCAAGACAGTCTTGGCTGCTACCGGTTGCAGAGGGATTGCAGTCCTATCAGTATGATTCACATACTTTGAAGACACCTTGTGAGGATGTGTTTCTCAGGAGACCAAAAAGGTCTTTTTTTTTTTAACTCTACTTAGATGTAACTGGAACCTTATCTACAGATTGAAAGAGACCATAATCAACAGTGGCCTACAAGAGACTTAAAAGCACAACACAGTTAAGCTGAGTTTTGGGAATAACTTGGGATGTTTCAAACATTGTTCTTCAATGTTTATTTGCATGCAGCAAAGGAAAAAATAAAACAGCAAATCCAAACCTCAGCTCTTTCCTAATTATTGGCCTGTCTTACCATTCTAGGGTGCCTGGTTGCAGAAAATTGCATTCTCTTGTTGTTCAAGCTCTCTTCTCCTCACTGTAATGGACCGTTGGTTTCCAACATTATTCTGCAAAGCAAGAAGAGTTTACAGGAATTTTTATAGTAGTTAGAACAAACAAAAGAAAATCCTTCTATGACTTGTATCGTAAATCAAGGAGATACCTCAGAAGTTTCTAACTTCTTCCTTCATTAAGGAAGAAGAGTATTTTACCATATGGGACAATGAGGAATGATGTAATTAATGATTTTTTTTTTCAAATCAAAAGGAAAATAATTCCATAATCATAGAGCAGGAAATAATGTATAATTATAAAAATTATCAAAGAAATAAATGTAAAATTATACACAAGTTTCCAGCAGTGCATAAACCCAGTAGGCTGAGAATTTACTAGTGCTATGGGAGACATTCGTTAAAACTTTCATGTATTGGTATGATATACCATAATTACTTCAAGAGGAACTGTATCTCATGACAGAGAATTACTCCCATTTCAAGTAGCTTTAGGCTATTGAAACCAGCAAGGACAACTCTGTGGGTGCTGGGTGTAACCTGGTGATGCACAAGTTTCATCACTAGCTGTGAGGAGCTCCATGACACAAATGACCTTATGGTCTTGGGTACTCATTACCCAAAGGAAACCGATGACAGAGGTTTTGGTGAGTGTCACTCATATACATCGGTTTCCAGCACGTGCATTGGTGGTATGCAAATATAAGATAAATTAGCTTTTTAAATTATATATTTGTAACAACAGCATTGAATTATCTGTACACATTTTGTTCACCTAATTGTGTTCAAAGGGAAAAATAGTCTCCAGAAGCTGTTTTCCACCCATGTGCCATTAATAAGCTATGTCTGGAAGTGCATTATTGGGTTTCATGCCATGCAGCCATTCTAAGACATGCTCCATTTAGCATACTGATGCTAGCAATTTGGGCCTTAATGTTTAATTACATCACAGCCATGGGACAGTGGCTGAAGTACCTGGATAGAGCTGTGGTCAAAATCTTGACTCAGCAATGTGAGGTTAATTAGGTAGGACTATAACAGAAATGAGTCTGATAAAGAAGTATCACAGTTTAAATGCATACTTTTCCTTTCATTAAGTGGCAGTTCAATGAGGTTGGCTGCAATCACTCCTCTTGCCTCATTTCTGGAAAGGAAAAGGCTCACGAGAACTAGGCATTGCACCGGTTGAGTGTCAGGCTACCTGGAGCTCCCCTCAAACTTATCGGACCACAGAAAACAAACATAAGCACACAGTGCCGAGTGAACAATCCGTGACACTGCTACTGCAGAGAAGCAGGCAGCGCGCTGCCCAGTGCACGCCTGCTGTCACCCTTGGGAGCCAGACATCCAAACGCACGCTTGCTGTCACCCTTGGGAGCCAGACATCCCCCGCCACTGGCACGGGCTACGGAGGGCTGCTCCCTACAAGAGCCCTTTCCAGAGGGCAGTTTCTGTGATACTCGTTACAGCATATGCAAAGAAAACCTCTAGATTATAGGTATGGATACAGTAAAGAGCGCTAAACCCTTACGAGTCTTGGTTTGTCTGTGTTTATAAAGTATCTGGAAATCCTCAGAGAAAAACTGTAAGAAGCAGTGCAAGAAAATCATTGTAAAGGGGGAAAAGGAGTCACATTGCTCTGATTTCTGTTGGAGACCAATAGCTTCAGCTCACGTCAGAATATTCTGATGACTTCCACTTAGTTCTTTGTTGTATTATAACAACATAACACTTTGAATTTTTCAGCTGTTTTCCCTCAGTGTACACCTAGACACATTTCAGCAGACTCAAATTCAATGCTTACATTCCTGTCTTTTAAAGGAAAGCCTGCTGTACCTTTTAACACATTTGCTACACTTACCTCAGTAATATGTCTAAGAAAGTCATCAAAGGGCAGAGAGGTGTCAGATTTATCAATGCAGAAGGCACTGCATTCAAGGAGTCTTGTCTTTAATAAAATTATATTAAGAGTGTGGAATAAATCACCAAGTGGAACAGCAGCCTTATACCGAGCTAAGGGAAGCTAAATAGGGTGTTGGTAGGTAGTGATAAATTGGAACTTGATTTTGTGCTAGTATTACCTACAGAAAAAAAAAAAAACCCAAAACAAAACAGAAAAGTGAATCATTGAAACTTCTGAGTCTTGTTGCGCTCATTCACTACTCCGGACTGCACGCTTACCTGCAGTGAGAAACGTAATCCCTGGGGGACAGGATCTGATCATTGTTCAAGTGCATTACTATATATTCACTGCCTCTAGAATGAGAAGGAGAAGTAATATGATTACCCCAAAATGTGCTGAAAGTGCTTCTGCAGTAGGATAATCACTAAGCGTAGTTTAATTCTACTTGCCGTCCAATTCAGATCGTGTTTCCTGAGAAAAAACATGGTTTCCCTGGCAGATCTATTAGAATGGACACCGCTAAGGTCTACTTCTTCCTCTCCAGCTGACCAAAACCTGGTCATTTCTCTGGAGCCACAGAGCATATCCTGCCCACCCCACCCAAAGGATAGGAAAATACATACAGAAAACGATAAAAGCACACTATTTCCTGAAATATGGTGTGTTTTAGAGAATTCTACAGAACGTGTATGTTTGGCAAACACATCCAAAATTGACAAGTTTAGCATAAAAGCAAACTAAAAAAACAGCAGGAAGCAAACAAACTGTGAAGGAAGGAGAGGCCCAACTTCACTTCTCTTTCTGAAGTACAAACAACTGAAGTTTTTGTGACTGGAGAACATATTTGTTTCTTTTCCTACTAGAATTAAAATTATCAAATTGTAAATAAGGCAAAAGTACTATTAGACAAATGGAAACCAATATATAATATCTTAATAGTCTAGCCAGTCTGTGTGCTTAATATTTCTCCAGAACAACTGTATCACACTGTTATTGGCAATGGAAGGACATCTTTGTAGGGAGCCTATAGTTATTGTTTCTCAAGGTATCCTTGGGTCAATCCATTGTACTCCAAAGAGAAAACTTCAGTCTTCAGGATTAATCAATGAGTTCAGAGAAAAAAACACAGTCTTTGGCAAGGGGAAAAAAAAAAAGTGTAGACAGAAAAATAAGAAAATTAAATCAGATGAAGAGGAAAATCATCCTTGATTTCTCATTTAATTTGACTGCAGAATTCTGACACAAAGTTCCTGAGACCTGCCAACAGTATAGTTCACAGAGGTAATGAAAATACCTTCCTTTCTTCTAACCTAAGCTCGCTGAAACAGCTTAAAAAATTAGAAACAAAACACTTCCATTAAGAACAATTCAGCCAGAAAGCAACAGTTTTTTGCTTTCCTAGCAAAATATTTGTGAATGGTTCAGCTGAAATGACAAACCCTCATGGAAAATTTCAGGGTTGTAGCAACTACAGTTTCTGCCCAAAAAAATGCAAAGAAGTGGCAATGCTTGGGCTTTGGTCCTAAAGCATATGAGGTACAATTGAAACAATTTTATAGTACAGATGATTGAATTACAGCCTCTGGGAACCTTCCTTTTTCAATTACTCGTATAGATATAGCCAAAATGTCTAAGGGTTGTTCGCATTTAAGCTCAATGTTGTGGAAAGGCAAGCTATACTTATTACAAGGCTGACTTGCTGTGGTAGGATATTACACTGAACTAATTCATTTCAGTTAAGCACATCTCTGTCTCTCTTAGTAAACAGTCTCAGTGAGCTACTAATTCCATATAATCCCATTCATTAAAAAAAAATTTGACTTGCTCAAAATTAAAGGCTGCCTCCCTTTCAGAGATGCATGTGTAGTTTTAAAAAGTCACGTTGTTTTCACAGTCTTCCTTTAAATAATGAGATGAGACTTGCTCTGGGTGATTTTTCTGGAGTAACAGACTCTGACAGTCTAATATGCTGAAACTGTAAAGTATTACATTTTAACATTCATCGAAGTCTTTGCAGAGTTTCATCCTATTCATTTTAGTTGGGCACCATTTGAATCACTTGACTTGTTCTTCCTGTTACAGTGTTTATACTCTTCAAATACTTAGTCTTATTCCGTTCTAGTAACCAGCTTCTTGGTGTGTGGATATATTAAAGCTTCCTATCATGCCACTATAAAAGAATTATTTTGTTGCTCCTCTCCAAAATTGGAATTACTCCAACTTATTAAAATCTTTCTGGTGTTAATTTAATTCATGTTGTTGTTTAGGTGAGGGCTAGACTTAGACATGTGAAAGAAAAAAGTGATTTTCATGGGCAATGAAAAAAATGTTTCTGGGAATTCTGTCCAAAGCCATAAATTTCTCCTTGGCTGCAATTCTGATGCACTGACATATTTCCTGGATGACCAAAGATACCAAATATTTCCATTCTACTGAATTTTGAATTTTTCATAGTGACTTCACTTAAAGTATTCAGCAAAGGTGTTTTTTTCTAATTTTGTCACACAAAAAAGTGTGACCTCTTGTCACACAATGATAAGTAATGTAAAGAGTTTCCACATGTTCCTTGGAAGATGCTATTTTACAGTAAGGCAATGTATACATTGGCAACATAGACACTGATCTTATACAATTGTGGTTTGGATGAAGTTTAGTAAAATAGTTTTTTCTTATCTAGGTTTATATTTTCCTCCATTCTATTTCACAAAATGGTTATCTAAGTGTTAAAATGAAAACAAAGCCATCTGTAAAAAGGAAAAAAAAGGTAGTGATACCTTTTCAGAATACCTTTTTTTTCTCCTCCTTCTGCGTATGTGTGGGTTTCAGTGACAGGTTCCTTTTTCATTCCTGACTATCCCACAAGAAGGAACAGCTCTGAGAACAGCAAAGTAATTCTGCAGTGTCCAAAGGTGAGAACTTCCCTCCACATCTCATCTGACCTCTGGAAATAGCAGTCTATTTATATCAAAGATTGCAATTCAGCCTTCCTTAATTCTAGTGCACAGCAGCCAAAACATTGCTGGTCAATGGGAAGGTCCAGCCATTGTGTTTTTGTGTTTTCATCGTGTTAGGAAACATCGTGTTTCATCGTGTCTATAAAATGGAAGAGACTGGACTGACTTGTGCAATTAGACAAAAAAAAAAAAAAAGTGTGAAGGACAGAGAGAACAAACAACAATGAAAACTGGTGCCATTCCCTCTTGTTGCAATTCCCCCACCCCTTCATAGTTTCTCAGGATGTTCTGAAGAAGCAGCTGATGGGTAGCTGGCAACCCAACTGCAACATATCAAGTGAAAACCGAGAAGACAGAAGAGTTACCAGATATGTAAACAGTGTGTTTATATTTCTTGAGATGTAAATATCATTTGTAAAACTTGTTGTCCAGAAGTTCAAAACCTAGCAAAGGACAGTAATGAACATCTTCAACACCAAACCACTAAATTAAATATGACATTAATGGGAACCATTTAATGCAGTTCAGCTCTGCTTTGATGGCCATTTTAATTAGATTGCTGCTGTGCTGAACTGAAAAGCTGCTGACAGCGCCAGAAAGCCATGGCTTGCAATACAGAACTTCATAAGATGTTGCTGGATCCCGATTTGCATTTATAATGAATGAGAAACGTGTCTCTCTCGGCACCTCTTACAGGAGTGTAATTTGATGCAGATGTCGGGAAAACACATGGGTATTCACCAGCAACTCTCTGGCTTATGATCTGACTACGAGGGCCTTTTCCTCTGATGGGCTCCAGTGGTGGGATGCTGCGACTGCTGTGACAGTCCCTCCCTGATTATGGGGCTAGTGGGTAATTGGTCTGTTGATTTAAAAGTCAGATGTTTGTCACCGCATGTGTGGGAAAGAAGGTTAGATGAATTTTAATGGCAGGAAGGGGAAGGGTTACAAATACCTCCCAAAAGCAACCAAATTTCCATCAGAATTAAGCCTTCCACAAGCAATAGTATCCCACCCAGTTCATTTGATCTCATATGTAGGACAACGTTCCTTCTCCAGCTTTCTAGAGGACTAAGGAAGTTAAAGTCAAGTCCAACCTCCTCTGAAACTGAAAGGAAAAAAGGAAGGAGAGTAATTCAGCTATGACTGCATAACATGGATACTTTTGAATGGCTTTGAGACTGTAGGAAAAACAAAACTTGAAAGGATTAATGCCTCAAAAGGGAAACAGCACCATAACTTCATCATTTCAAGTATGTGTCTAGTTACTAACTCTTTAGAAATGCATATAGATATTGCAATTTACCATGTGGTATTTGACTGTCAAAAAGTTTTGAAGTCAGGCTGGCCCCAAAAGTTGAGGCATTAAGCAAACACAATTTACTCCACCATCCTCTGTTACCCAGAAAGTTCTGGTATTGTCAGTCCACAGGCGATGGCTTTTACTGTAAAGCCCCTCTACTGCACTAAGCATGGTTTAAGGAACTCCATCTTCCTCCACACACACTTAAGAAAGCAAAGATAAATAAGAATGAGACTGAAAAGAAAATGAGTAGTTTCAGAGGGTCATTTATACCTCCAGTACTGTGCCTTGTACTTGTCACCCACCCTCAGGAAGAGCTCAGCAGGA
>NW_010546981.1:7510-27801 GCF_000687285.1 Phaethon lepturus
ATAAAGCTGGCCATGCAGTGGAAGTGTTTAAAAAATATTCTGAATGCTATTTCATTAAAAAGAATGATGGAAATATGGTACGATCAGTTCATTCAAATGCAAAACAAGTCCATTTCAAATGCAGTATAGATAGCAAGAGCTTCAAGCTTCCTTTTAATATTGTCTTATGGAAGATACTGGATAAAATATCCAAAATAAGTAGCAACATAGAGAAGTTCTGGAAAATTCTGTCAAAGCTGTCTCATAAACCAGAAGCAAAGGAAAGCGTCATGAAATTGAAAAGCTGGAAATAAGAGACAATGCATAGAAGTTGCTGACTTGCATTTTAAATGCAGCGCTTGACTAAGTTGTGGAACTCCTTGTCATAAGATACAAAAAGCTAGTTAGGATTCAGAAAAAAGAATTGGGCTTTTGTAGTTAACTAAGTCTCCTAAGTCTCATTAGATAAATCAGAGTATCATCATAGCATATGTAAGGAAAGAGGGAAAACAGAATAACTACCCAATATGTATAATCAAGTGTGGTCTGTATGATTTACTGGCTTGAGCAACTCATTATAGCTCCTTGCCCCTCAGTAAGATCCACAGTTTATAACGGCCTCTTTCTCCTACAAACCTGCATTCAGTGGGTGGTTTTATGTTGTTAGCATTTCATTTCAGACCAGAGTGCACTTCTGAAGCAAATGTCCCCATCATCTCCAGAACCCCACTATACACCTTCTGTGACTAGTGACACCATTTCTCCATTTTTATGGATTCCACTTGACAGCACTTGACTGCAGTCCTGCACCTATCATCCCAAGTTCCCCTATCACGTGAACAGACTTTAGATGATAGGAAAAGAAGTGATGAATGAGGGTCTTCAGAGCAGTTGGCAATGGGTGCCGGTGAGATGAACTGTTTGGGCCTGCTATAAGCAGCAGGTTTCACACGTCCATAGCTGGCTAAGTAAAACAGCAAACTTTTGGAGATGTATTGGGGCAGGAGCTCCAGCTTTAGCATATCCTACGTCAAAAATCTGCTTTACAAAAGGCAACACCGTCGTCTTGCTAGTAACTTGCCAGGTACCACAAGTCTGGTTATTTAGTCTGTTGGCCCCTGTCATCTACTTCTCTTTCCTCATTCATTACCTCTCTCTTGTTCATTTGCACGTGCCTCTGCCAGAAGCTTCCCTGCTTTCTGATTTTCTTGCCTCTTTTCCACTCACTGTGCTTCTGCAGAGGGTGCGGAGATGAAGGAAATGTGTGACGTACACAGGTCAGTATAATATGACCCTCAGAAAGAAAGGGAAGGAAGTAGTTGTTCACTTCAAAAAGCGAGCAGTAATTATTGTGCTGCAAGTAAAACCGAAGTAAAGGCTTGAATTGGCTTGTAATCTTTAAGATAAAATAATTTGTGCACAACAATTGATATTTTCTTTGGATAAAACCCTAGACCTTCCATTTATATGTTTTTGCCTTATCTCTTCATCTTTCCAAATCCCTCTCATTTGAGTTCTGACTTCAGGTCTGTTGGATAAATAATAAAGCATCTACATGAAGTGCATCATAAACCAAACCAAATATCATCTGAATTACTGAAAGGAGTAAGATGTGTGTGATCATCAGACTAGCAGTTGAAATCACCGTTCAGTTAAAAGCTCTGTACATTATACCTTTGATGCAATTTATTTGAACATTTAGATCCACATTTTGACCTGCATCTCAGCCTGGAGAAGGGATTGCTAAAAGGGATGAACCAGCATGGGAGCATATTGCATAAGCCCTTACATTATTGCAATAAATATTTTAGATTTGAAATAATCTGTCAGCATCATTTAAAAAAAGGCAGAGGAAAATGCAATTGTCAGTCTGCTATACTTCAGATTTCTTCAGCTCGTAGCTTGGCTATCTAAACTAAAGCTTTGTTATTATTTAATTTGCTTTCTTTGATGTAAATGACAGTCTTTGCATGTAGGGGATAACTTAGATCAGTGTTTCAAGAGAAGATTTTTCTCCTCTTGCACCTCCTTTTTCCAAGAAGGATTCCCTTCTTTATGCTGTCTTAACTTGAGAAACTGTGTAACTTGGATTAACCCTATAAGCAACAGAAAGGACGAGTGGCAACAAGGCAAATGACGAGGCAAGTGCACTTGACCAATGCTGAAGAAGGTCAGACAGTGTTAATCCCAATAAATAAAATGACTGACAGTCTGTGGGACTGGAACAGGAGTGCTAATGCCAAATAAACTAATTTAGCAACCCTATATGAGCATGTAGTTAGAGAACAGGGATAAGTGCACTTCCTGTGTTGGGACAAGAACGGAGGATGACAGTGTGAATAACTGGAAGAGGTTTTTGTGGCCTGCAGATGCAAAACAAGAACTTCAGAGGAAGCAAGCTGTAAAACAGCACAGGTATGACCTGGGAGACCCCCAGCAAAAAGCTCAGCAATCATCCCTGACAGTGCCACGTGTTTGCAAGCAGACACTTTGGCAAAGAGGACTGAAAATTCACCTACATTAGAAGGTGATCTCCACCTCTCAGCTCCCTTTCCTGGCAAGTGCTGACATATTGTAAACTATACTCCAATATTGTTTCCTGAAGAAATACAGCAGTAGGCTGGGGGGTTTAGCACTTGGACATTCAGTTCAACTGGGTCAATTTTTGAGCATTTGCAATAAATGAGGAAAAGTATCTACATTTGGCATCTAGCATAAGATCTAATCATGTAACTACAAACTTCTGGCAGGAGGTGAATATCTGTTGATCAATATATACATATTCTATATACTTCAAGGCATGTTTTAGTAAGCTATTTTGTCACATTGACATAATTAAAGGAAGCTATGAAAGCCCTGAGCCAGGAGTTTTCTATTTTCTGTAAATGCTGCAAACCTATGCAAAAATCAAGAAAATCATAGGCTTTTCAGTTAATTATGGTGAATTATGAGCATTCCACATCTGGAAAATGCCCTTCATGCTAAACTGTTATCTAACAATTTTTTCCAAACTGAATCTGTTTTCTTCTGACCAGTGTTAGCATATTGGTAAATTTAATGCCCAAAATTGCAAGAAACAGAGAAATATAAACACAGATGTAAACATACAATGGTACTGTAAGGGGTAATGGTTTTAAACTAAAAGAAGGCAGATTCAGAATAGATATGAGGAAGAAATTTTTCACAATGAGGGTGGTGAAACACTGGCACAGGTTGCTCAGAGATGCGGTAGATGCCCCATCCCTGGGAACATTCAAGGTCAGGTTGGATGGGGCTTTCAACAACCTGATCTCACTGAAGATGTCCCTGCTCACTGCAGGGGGGTTGGACTAGATGATCTTTAAAGGTCCCTTCCAATCCAGACTATTCTATCATTCTATGATGTCTCTGTGTGTGGCCCCAAATACACATATTTTTTCAAGTAACAGCATTGTCATATGAAGTTTAAAGATAAACATGTATACCCTTTTAATGTATGTTCAACACCAGTACCAATGGAAGGCCATCTTTAAAAAACTTGAAAGATTCCATTAGTGATGAGTGCCTAGAAAATATTGCATATATGGGGATTGAGAGGTTTAGCGAAGGAGAAAGATAGATCTTTGGCCACCCCACTGGGCTAGGCAGTGACTGGTTCAATACAGCTGATAAAGCACTCACGGCACAAAACATCTTTCAGTGGGATGGCTTTCTCTTGCTTCTTCATCTCTCCTTTACACCTTGCACTCCCAGTGGGCTCCCACCCATAGTGAGGGCATCCTAGTTTGAAGTTCGTTTTCCCTCACACCGCTGTCTCATGCAAAACCAGTAAGGGAGAAGACAAAGGACTATATCAGGTTGATGGCAGCTCAGCAAACAACCAGCGAATCCCAGCTTTGGCAAAGTGGGCAGCCCAGTGGAGCCCCGAGGGTCAATGTCAGACCATGCTTTCTTTACTGTTTGCATTTGCTTACAAAAGCACATGAACAGGAAAAATTGGGCAGTGATTGTCTCCACTCACGCATGCAATTGGTAGCAAGCAGAGGACAGTATATCAAACAAAATGCGTAGCCGATGATCACCATTCTCTGCCTCAGGATAAGGCTTACAGAAGGTTTTTATTGATAGGATATGAGTACACTGGGAGAAACTGTCCATTTCAGTAACACATTTCCTTTGAGAATCTCAGAGAAGTCTACAGATATTGATTAAGCTTCATAATGCCCCTAAGGTATCTCAGATTTCTGTTCTTATATAACAGAGTGGCCTGAAGGGCAGAGAGAAGTTTTGCCCAAGGTCATAAAATGAGACATTGATAGGATTAGAAGCAGGTCTCAGGAATCATGGTATGAGTCTTGCTTAAATACACTGCCTCTCAAGAGCAAGAGTGCATATAGTGCAATCGTGGTTTACATTTGCCAAAGCTTTTCTATATGAAATATGCTATAACAACAGACAGAATGCAGAAGAAAATGTGCAGTATAATGCAAAGGCAATTTATGAAATTGTGGGAGGGTTTCCAGCCCAATTGTTTTTATTCCTTTTCAAAAAAGAGGGAAAGATCAGCAAAAAAAAAAAAAAAAGAATGAAAAACAATCAAGCAGTTCTGTTTCAGCTAATAAATGACAATAAGAATTGGGAAAGGACATGTCACTTTCATCTGGCACAATTTTTCTTTTATTTGCCAAACACCATACCTAGGGAAACATGAATGATATGAAGATATCTATCTTCCTGTTCCTGACAGAATTACCTTCGGCAATTTCCAGCTAAATTGCTAGAGCTGGCTGAAATGTTTTCGATAAAGAAATTGAAAATGTTTGCAGAATATTTTTATACCTGTATAGAGAATTAAAGTGCATGTACTCTTTCTAACTTGTCCCTTATACCCTTTCCCCCTCCACTCTCCCCTTTCTACTTGCAAGTTGGATATGAGAGGGATGAAGATAAAAGGGATGAAGAAAGTGAGGAAAAAGAAGAAGAGGATTTGAATAAAAAAGGGGCACAGGATTTTGAACATTATAACAAGCAGTCAATAAACCCCAGAAGTCCATAAATTAAATATTCCAGTAGTTAAGGTCTTGAAGTCATGTTTTTCAATTGCATTCATACCTAATCCTGGCAAAAAGTATCAGGCTATCTTAATCTCAAGCCAAAAATACAAATCAGTAATGTTACAAGTTTTCTTTTTCTTGCTATACAACGTTTCCAGAAAATTATTATTTTGATAATAGAATAGTACATTGAAAATTTTGCTATTACCCCCTTCCTTATGATTTTTGGGTATTATTCCCTTTCTAAATTTAAATGTAGATTCTTATCCTAAAATATAAAAATGTATATTAAATCTTATGAATTGAGAGAAGTTCTACCAATGCTTCCAAGTTTTCGAAAATGATGAATGTGATTCACCACTCTATTAAACTGCTATAACAGAGTGATGAATCAGACCCGGGGTTTTAAATAAGGCTCTGTTTCTGGAAACTGCAAGCAACTTGTGCAGTTCTGACTTTGGGTAAGTCCCGTAAGTGATGGCCATTAGTTTTAGGACAGCCCAGCCTGCAGCCCCTTTATGAGGGACGGAATCCTGCTGGCATCATATTGCAGGATCTCTCACCGAGCAGCAGCTAAAGTCAGTGCTCCACATCCTCCACTGCTCCTCAGCTTGGGGTATTCCAAAAAAGAAAGCTTCAGTGAATCTGCAGTGGTGGATTAGGTTCATGGCTTCCCAGGGGTAGTGCGGGGGAGCAGGACTTGAAGGCTGGTGGGACACAGTGACACTCCTGCTCCCTCCTGCCCTTGTATTTCCTTGCACAGTTATTTGTATTATTTTCTATTCAAGTTTGCACAAAAGCACTGCAAAAACAATTGTCTCTTTATTTTAATCCAGCTGGAATAAGGAAATTCTTCTTTACATTACAGAGGCCACTAGCAAAAAAAATGTGTTTCGCATTACTTGTTTATTGCATAACTTGTGATAAAGTTGTGAGGACCACAAAGAGGACTAGAGATTGGAACACATGATGTAGGATGAAAGACTGGAGCAGCTGGGTTTGCTCAGCTTGGAGAAGAGAAGGCTAAGGGAGATCTAATTGATATCTTCAGATCCCTAAAGGAGAGGATATGGAGAGACAAACTTCCTAGAAGTGCACAATGAAAAGACAAGAGGTGATAGGCACAAGTCGCACAATTTGATGCAAGGAAAAAATTCACCGTGAGGGTGGTTCAGTGTGGGAACAGATTGCCCAGCGAGTCTGGGTATCTCCATCCTTGGAGGTTTTCAAACCTCAACAGGGAATAGCTCTGTGCAACCTGCTCTGACATTGAAGTTTGCCCTGCGTTGAGCAGGGACTGGACAAGATGACCTCCAAATAGTTCCTTCAATGTAAATTATGCTATAATTGCTCTATGGTAATGCACCTGAGCATCATTCTGAAGCTGAAAATAAGATAAATACTCTTTTGAAGTCCCCTATGTGTTCCACTTATACAACGAATATAATTTCTTGCAAAGAGCACAGTAGTAGAAGCTATTTTGTAAAGTGTTAAAAGGAGTTTTAATACAGGTTTTATAGCTTCGGCATTCACTAAGTCCAAGCATTACCTACATGGCTTTCAAAATAGAGATTCACAAAGCAAAAACATTGCCACTTTGAAACTTCCCTTGACTACCATCACCTTTTATTTCTAATCAACATAAGAAGCTTATCAAAACTTATCAGTAAAACAGGTAATGAATCCCCATGCAAAGTATAATGCAAGCAGGGGTTAATTAGAAAAAGAAAAGGTCAACTTGCAAAGCTGTCCTTATGGAAATCCACATCCTTGACTCTGTAAATGAGGGCTTTGGGAGCATCACCTGCAGCTTTGGCTATCGGCTAAGCTGTACACTGCTTTTTAATTATTGAAAAATCTGTACTTGGAAAGGTTTGGAAGGCAGTGCTCAGAAAGACTTTCTGAAGAAAGAATATTCTGGCACTGTGCAGGGTAGGAGGAAAATTGGGATTTGGATAACTGAGCAACCATCTGTCCCAGGCTGTTAATAAACACAGCCCAAGGGGCATCCAACACAGCTTTTATTGGGATGTGACTCCAAGTGCTCATGGGGAATAATTTATTCTGCTCAAGGATTTTTATTGCTATTGCTAGTATCATTCTTGTAGCCAGGAGGTGGCAGGAGATATGGGATTTTGACAGGGAATAATTGGAATATGAGGAAACCCAGGGAAATATGACATGAGCTGCAGGTGGGTAATGAGAACGAGATAAGCCAAAATCTTTGGCAGGGAACTCTGGCAGAATTATTACTGTATATTATTCCTAATCTTAAATAACTTCCAAATGACAGCCACTGCAGTGCAAACTATCTTGTACAAACAATCTTTCCCTCATGTGACCTGCTCCTAGGCTCAAAATGCATGAGAAAATAAGATTTAGTAAGTCATTTTCTACCGGAGTAAGTCAGTCAGTCTAACCGGAGGATTCAGACACTCCTTTCCTTCATTACACGTCAAGCTCCTCTGTTGTACTAGCTAGGACATAAACAGAAATGGCAAGCCTAGCTCTGGGTTTTATGTAAAATGAAATATAGGGTGGAGTTGGCTGGGACTATTATCAGAACAAATCCCAGAGACCTGCTCAGTCCCAGTAGAAATACATAAACTTGGGTAGCCCTGAGATTATACCTAACCTTAAGTGACCTAAGAGTCATTACCCTACATTGATGCAAATCCATAAACGTGGATGCGTGATGTGAGTTCATCGGTGACACTACTGCTGATTTCTTCCTGCTTTAGGAAAAGAGGAAGGTCCCCATCTAGATTTAAATGTCCTCTAGGAGCTCCTCCCTATGCCCTTTGCTACAGGGCAAGCAAGGTGAGCGTTCACAGCAGCTGTATCACCCCCAGAGGTTAGCAAATGTTGGGGGAATATATGAGCACACTTTGTTGTCCAAGTGCTTGTTCTTCTGGGTTGAGGACAGTAAGCTATGGCCAGGAACTCTTTTAATCCCCTCTTAGGCTGCCTAGGGCTCTCCATACCTATTCTAGCTGGAGGCAAGGTTTCAACACGTGGGTCATTTCCATGGGATGTTTCTTTACTTGCAGCAGCCCATACAAACTGGAATTAAATTGTGAGTCTCGCCAGCAATTCTGCTTACTCAGGTACATTATAAATGTTTATTGTTGGTCTCCTTCCACACATAGCACACCAACGAGATGGGCTGTTGGAAAAAAAGTAGAAAAATGATGGCTTGAGGAAGACCTCTGTCTCAGAGATATCACAATCTAAGGAATTATGATTGAAAATTAATATCCTTATGCCATAAAAACTGTTCAATTGCATATATTTGCATATAAGTACATGAATGTGCAGGCATAATGTTTGTGCGTTAAAATCACCCTCACTTAAAGTCCTAAATCCCTGCATAGCCCTGCCTCTGTGCAGCTTTACTCTTTTTCAGCTCCTCCAGATGAGAAAATAAATAGGATTTTGCTAGGCTGATAGACGTCACTTCTCAATCAGCGGCGCACAACCAGTTGTCTCCATTTCCACGGGAGATAAAGAAAGGACTTTGGACTTGCCTTAAATATCCTCATTCACAGCTCTGTTCATTTCAGTGTTTCACACACCACAGCCCTCACTCTTCCTGCCCCCAGACTGTAAAGTATTTCCTTCCTAAGGTGGAGCCAATGCTGCCTCAGTATGGGTGGACGTAACGGAAAGATTTTGCAGAGAGTCTCCAGCTTGTGCTTCAGATAAGATTTCTCAGAGGATTTATTCTCTTTTCACATACTTCAGATTGCCTTTTTCTGCAGTAAACAGCTGCACAGTTTAACAATTGCCCATTGTTCTGATGTTAGGTGATTTCAAAGCAAAGGTGTTTTGGTAAGCATGTGTACTCAATATACATATCTAACAGTTATGTTTAAAAAATTACAGCTGTCATTGCAAGTCCAGCTCTCAATCAATATTTGTCAGCATAATGTGACAGAACAACTCTGCAGGCATTTATCATTCTAATTACTGATCAGTAGTACATTATTCTCTGCTCAGTCCTTTTGTAAAAGGAAAAACAAGCATTGTAGAGCGTGCCTTTCCTTGGGAATTTTAATGCTATTTTTGATGGCATATTATTAAAATACGTAAATTGGTCTTTCTTTTTTTCATACAAGTCTTGATTTTGAATACAGGTTTCCATAATGAGGTTTTCTGAAAGTGCATAGAGTCAGACAATAAATAAGAGTAACATTTTTGCTGCCATTATCTATCCTATTGTTCTGACAAAACTATAAGGTTCCTCAGACGTTTTGAGCTAAGCTTACAGCGGCTTTCCTGCAACCGACTTTGTCTGGGTACTGGGCTGATTTTAATCTAACATTTAACCATTCAGTTTTGGTGTCTGTAGCGGAGCTGCATAATTTTTTATGGAGGATAGGAGATAGCTCTTTGGTCCAAATAAAGATTTGAATTTGAAAGTATGGACGTACTAAACAACTATTAATAGGAGAAAAATAGAGAGAGTTTAAAAACAAACTTAACTCAAGCATATAAATTGTTGTGTCCACAGGGAAATTTTGCTTGTACTCTCTTCCCCTTCAAGCCCTCAGACTCCGCAGGATAAAGGCCCTCCAGAGGCGTCTGTACTTCTTTCTGTGTTGAGCTCACTTAGGGAAGCAACACGATGCTTGTAATAACCGTAAGAAAAGTCTGCCTTTGATTCTGTGGAGTGCATCCAGCAATGCCAAGACAATAAGGGTTTTGTTTCCTTAAGTCTTCCTCCTCTCCAAGGGCCTTTGTATGGGATTTGCAGCACTTTCTTGGATTTTAATTTTAATAACTACCAAAAAATCTATTCTGAAGAAAGCTCACATCAAGTAATTTTTTTCAATTTTGTACTTCATATTTTAAATAGGTTCATCTTTTCACGAAGATTTTTGGATCTTTATGGATGGAGGGGCTTTTGGCTTATTCTGGGGGACACTGGATCTGTTTGCTTAATGTGCTGTTTGGAGGGGAATCTCACATCATCGCTTTTCAGTATTCCAGGAAAGGTTTTGACTGTTTATCAAGGTATTCTCATCAGTCAAAAGGTCCACTCTTTTTCTGCTTTTGAATTAACCTAACAAATGACAGGTAGCGGCAAAGCTTTGAAGGCAGAAGTCACTTCCGTCTTTTATCGTGAGCAATACCTCTCCCTTCATACGCTCATCCACAGCACAAAAGATGTTGACATCTACGGGGTGTGATTCACTCCTGGTTCCCGCACTCATCGGCTGTCAGACTCAGAAGATGTTTGCAGCGGCGACTTTCAAGACACAAATTAGCTGCAACCGTGTCTTTACGAAAGACACCAGCTAACCCACTGGAGAGGCAGTGGGGCCGGGCGGGGAGCATGGAGCAGAGGAACTGGAGGGGCGGGGGAAACCCGGCAAGAGGCTGGTGGCTTTTAAATAGGTGGCATGGGGACATAGTACATAACAAATCTTTTCTAGAGAATTCCGCTCTTCTCTCCAACAAGCTATTGCTATAACTTTCTCATAGTTTGAAAAGGTCGAAAAAAGTTCTTAAAGCTTTGTATCTGCTAAGGAACAGGGTAATGTATGTGTCTGAAGTTTGAAGAGCTGTGCCAAATAGTCTCAACAGGATATATTTCTTAGTGCCTGGTTTGTAATAAACGTGAGTTATTGACACAAAGTATATCCAATACGGAAAGAGCTGCATAAGTTTTCCCTTACAAAAAAGGAACCTCATCTAAGAAATCTGAAGGAACGGTTTGGAGAAGGACTCTGTACGAGAGCAAATACCTAGACGATGTCTGCATTCTCCTTTGCCAAGGTCTCTGGTAAGCTGGGCGTGTTGGGCAAACCTGTGTGACTTGATGGAGAAATGGCCTTTCTGCCACAGCGTTCCCCGGGGCCACCTTGCTGTGGGAAACCACCGCGCTGCAGCGCAGGGCAGCGCCCGGTAGGCAAACCATCATCAGGTGCTTCGCTGAGCAGAAGTGCTCCGGCACCAGCTTTCTCACGGGGCACTTACCGGTATTTCTCAATGCCCTTGGACACCCACCCCCAGAAGGGCCCTTACGCTTCTTGTCCATACCTATAGTTATGGATATATATACACACACATTGTTATAGACTATAAACCGGTCTGTAACAAAATGCGTGCTTAAACAAGCAAAATAAATTTGTCTTCTTTTTTTCCCTCCTTTTATCCCTCCCCAACTCATTTGTCTTTTAATTACTCTCTAATTCTTCCTTACCTCTCATCATTTCCCCCAAAAAATTCCATTAAGCAAGTATTCGGCATGTGTCAAGTGTTACCCTGGAAATTCCAAACACCCGCACACCGGCAACCAGGTGAAATTAAATCAGGGAGGCAAGAGAAATGATGAACGTTTCAGACAGTGAATGTTTATGAGGAAGTTGCAGAGACCTGGAGTCTGAAGAAAAGATGAAAGAGAAAACACAATTTACAAAGAAGTAAAGGGATGTTGTGAAAGGAAGAGAAATCTATTAATCTGCCAAACCAGCAGGACTGAAGCTGCACCCGACACCACGACAAAGAAAAGGGATGTTAAGTATTTCCTCAAAGGGAAAAAATATTCAGGAAAATCATATTCAGAGCAAATCACTTGTCAGAAGCTGCCTCATAAATTCCTTTTAAGGTAGCAATAGGTTAAAATCTTAAGTGGACAGAGTATGTAGTTGTACCTCAGACTGGCAGCTACTGGTGACGATGGTAGGAAAGCATCAGCCTTTTCTGCAGTGGGAGGTGCCATCAATAGTTTAGAATCATTTTTGTACTTCCACTTAAAACGTTCCCTTACTACTGAAAGGAACTACGACATTGCGAACACATCCTTGAACTATCCTGCTTTTTTCCTATGTGACACAGAAGCTTTTTATGACTGAATTGAGGTTTATTGTAGAGTGTCAAACATACTGTCTGGCTGGATTTCTGAGAGTGAGTATGGACTCAATATTCTGTGGACTTGTCTGGACTAAGCAGCTACCTACTCCCTGGACATTTACAGTGGTGAGGGACAGGACTGGCTAATGTTTCCTGTCCGAAATCCGCAGGAGAGAATCGTGCATTGGTTTGGGAATGGAGTTTTCACCATCTCCTCCAAGGCTCCTAAATATACCACCACTGAATAGATCAACATTTTATTGACTTTGTAGAGAGGGCATGTCACCAGAGAGGAAACAAAGACAAAGAACTACTGCAATGCACAAATCTAAAAGCTGCTGCAATGGTTTTTGATGAAGGATAGAGCTGAGATCTGTTGCACTCCCATGGATTAGCTCACAGGCACACTGGGAGGTACAGAACTGGGAGCTGCAACTTGTGCCATCACTAAATACCTATGCTTGCTGCCCTCACAAGCAGCTTTAAGAAAGCAAGACTTCTAAAAGGTTAGCGCTAAGCAAGTATTCACTGCAATTCCAATCCCCGATGAACAGCTCACAGAAGGTTTTATTAAGAGTAGTATGCCATAGTTAAACAGACAGAGGTGGCAGTCTTGCTGCTTTTAGGATCTGGAAGTCACAACCAAGCAACTTGGGTTTCTACATGTTTTAATTTATAAAAAGGGATATCATCCCCAAGACTGACTGGTAATCAAACATTTTGTGCCTGCTATACTATTGCTGAGAAGGAGAGTCACATGGCTACATCTCAACACATCAAGGACAGAATGCTAACTTCTTTTTATTTTAACACTATAGATGTGAATCATTTGTAGAAGAGTTCTTACACAGAGAATGAAAACATAAAGGATTCAGTATTCACTATAGTTTGGGTTTCATTCCATGCATGTTCAAAATCTGAAGCAGGCCACTAGAGGAAGATGTGCTTTCATTGATAGATGGGGAAACAGCTCAGGGACTCCCTCGACTTTAATATCAGTACATATGAAACTTCAGTTACTTGTCATTCTTTGGACTCTTCCCATTTTTTCACAAGCTGTATAAAGAACTAATCTGATTTCTCTTTCATTGTTCTGGTGCAGACACTTAGGCTTCTGAAAATCAGCTAATGGCACAAAGCACTTTCTTTTAAATTCTACCAGTTCAAATCACCATGGATGTGTGCAGACAAAGGACGGGAGGCACAGAAGAGCTAGCACGCTGCACCTTGTGAAACTTATTGTTAGGCAGTATCAACCCATGGAAAGTGCCAATTTGTTCCACAGAGATGCTTTTAAAAAATTTTCATTCTCTCCCTCTCTCTTTTTAATAGACTTCATTTCCAATGCACTGCTTATGATACACTGTTTCAGATTTATTCTCTCCTTTTTCTTTTTCACAACCCTGACATGGTTGTTATTTTCTTCATAAAACTTTTTCCATTGGACTAACTCATCCTCTTTCTTATCTGTCAGCACTCACTGTAACAGCTTATTGAAATATCTAGTCTGCTAAAAAATTAGGCCTACAGCCAGAGCTGATCTCTGCTGCCCCTTTTAGTGCAACTTTCTTTGGTCCTGGGGCAAGAGGAAAGTTGTCGTGGACTGGCAAAGCTTTCCTGATGTAACCCTGGAAACTTGTTATGAACTAGCACCCTGGGCAACGGGTAACTACTACACTTCTGAAAGTCCTCTCTCTGCACTCTTGTCATGTAATATGGCAGTTGTCAGGGCATCTTACAGAAGACATAGTTGTGTCTTGGTTTGTTGTTTCCCTTCACCTAAAAGAAGGTAGTGCAAGCTGAAGTTATGTCATTGGTGTCCCTTCAAGAGAAGAAACTGCAAGGAAGACAGAAGAGGTTGTTGGGCATACAAATTCACAAAGTGGAACTGCTGGAAACCGATGAGGGCAAGAGGTTTTAGGAAAAAAAAAAAAAAGAAAAAAAAAGGTTTTGTTGGAGTGGAACTGCTGGAAACCGATGAGGGCAAGGGGTTTTAGGGAAAAAAAAAAAAGAAAAAAAAAGGTTTTGTTGGGTCTCTAAGTAGAGCAAGCAGCTGCAAATCTAGCCCTGGCTGAGGTTACACAGGGAAAATGAGTCATGCAAGACCCTGACCACCCACCATCCCAAGACACAGCACCAAACCTTGGGCTTGGGAATCCCAGCGGTGCTTTCCCCTTCCATGCCACATGGACTTGTACAAAGAGTTTATCCATGAAAATGACATAGATAAATGAGCCACTAAACTCTGACATGGAACTTTGGGGTGCATGTGGGATGTGTGAGTGAACCTGGGATGCACCACACCATGCCAAATGTCTAGAAGGGGAGGAAAATGTTAGAAATATCTACAGATCCACATTTTGTGTTTTAGGAGAAAAGGGTTGGGTTGCGGGCTTTTTCCACTCTAATTTATAAATCATTATAAAGATTGAGGAAATCAGAGAAATTGAACAGTAAAGAATCTGTTACCAAGTAGCTGATCAGAGAGGTTGAGAAGTGACAATTCTCAAACTCGAGGACTGAGGAACCCAGCAACACGTCACGCTGAAGGCAGCAGCTCCACTGGAGGAAAAGACTGGACAGAGAAAAGAAAGTAAAGTGGGTAAGAGTTGACAGAAAGCGGTTAAAGGCTCCTACCGATCATTGTATTCAGGAAAAGAAAACATAAACTAAAAACTTAGAGGCATTCTGAAAGCTCCAGAATTAAAGACTCTGCCACAAGTGTTTGACTTACAAGTGTAAGACACTGGTGTAAGACACAGAAAATCATTTTAATCACTCAAGAAAAATCACCTCTCAGGTATCCAGTGATGAATTTGTGTATATATCCAAATGTGCTTGCGTGTATGAGAGAGAAAGAGATTATTTTTAAATCCTTTAAAGATCTACAAAACAACTTTGGTTTTATTAAGAGGAATTTCTCCCAGCCTGCAGGTCTGACATCTCCTGGCAACAGGTAGACCTGGGAACATAGTTAAGGGGTGTAGGAGAAGTACTCAACACACAGAAGAAAAAAACTTCGGAAGTTAAATACCAGCTAAGCACAATGTTGGTGGAGAAAAGTTAATGGCAGGGGATGTAAAAGTGTGTTTGTGTAAGAAAGCACCGGTAAGTTTCCTAAGGGAAGTTTCTCCGCCGTTTTCGTGCTACGGGGATGGCTGGTATATTGTTCCGTCCGTATTAGCCCTTGGCAGCGGGCTCAGTCGAAACTCTCTACCCTTATGCAGGCGATGGCCAATTCAATCTACATCACAACTCTTTAGTTAGGCTGCTGCTCTTGGGACCCACTGTGGCCCTGGTCTGACCGGCGAGGGGAGGAGAGAGCAGGAGGGACCGCAGACCTGGGTGGGCATGCCTGCCTGCTTTGCGCCAGCCGGCGGGGACTGCAGCCGCCTGGGAGCCACTCATACGTACGCTGACGGATGGTTCCATGTTTCCTCTCAAAAACGTTGGCTGAGTGGCAGCTGCACCGGTACCGGCAGCAGTTCCAGGACCTCAGCACCGACGCGGCAGGAAGGGGCCATGTCAGTGGCCCACAGCGTGTTCCGCCTGCTCTTCGGTGGCAGAGCTCTGCTCCCTCGTGCTCTGCATTGCTTGGCTCCCAGTGGGTTCCCACGTGCAGAGCATGGGACAAAGGACAGAGATTTCCACCAGCACCAGGACCCTCGTGCTTAAGGTGTGCTAGCTTGGAGGTCTCAACAGAGCTGTCCTCTGAAGTAGTAGTATGTCTTGAAAAAGAGTCTTGAAAAGATCACACACTCGGGGGTGATTGACTTTAAGTCTGTATTACAGCTACAATTATTTAGTGTGCAAAGATGCTTGTCAGGGTGTGAGAGAGACCTCGGGTGCAGGAGTTAAGGGGAGCACAGCAGGGTCGGGGCAGGGAGGGATGAAGCCAAGAGCCGGAGAACTGGAAGGATGCCATGTGCTGAGGACCTTGGCAAGAGCATGCTGGGGACCATAGATGAAGGATGACAGTGCTTGATGTGGCAGGTCTTGGCATGAAAGGGCGAGGTGGGAGCGTGGGCAACAAGCAGGGCTGTGAGGCCAGGGGGACCAACTCTGCCCGGGGGGACCTGGGCCCCGGGACGGGTGGTTTCCAGTCCTGAGTGCATCCGGGGCCCCGACGCTCCTGGGGATGCAACCAGCAGCCACGGGCAAGCTGCCTTCCTCTCCTGTGCCACCGTCGGGGGGAAAGGGGAAAAGGTTTGAGGTACCAGCGGAAGGGCAGGAACCATCACCTGAATTTTATGGTGCTGTCTTCAGAAAGCCACCCCGTTCCTCAGTATCCTGACCTGCAGGCCTGCAATGATGTCGCCTACCTTCTTCACTGGAGCGCTGCAAATCTTGATTCATTAGCGTTTGTAGCCTATTTTAAAACCCTTAACTGAAATGTGCTAAAGAAGTGAAACACATTAGGTACAAAGCATGCGGATAATATTGATGCTCATACAAAATATGCTTCAATAAAAGCTTAATAACTTACCAAGAGGCAATAAACCCGAGTGTGACCTCAAACGAACTACACATGGTTAATTTATTATTCTTGGCATGTTTCTACCTTGGAGACACAATCAGCACACGCTATTTCAGAAAAGGCTTTACAGATAAGCAAAATGAATATAATAGTCTCCTTAGCCAGCACAAATCACCATCACTCCTGCGACCGCCGAGCCAGTTTACACCAGCGGCGTAGCTGGGCCGGTATCACCTGGTGTGACCGAAATGAACGATTTTGCTCACCTGCTGAAACCTTTCGGTATCGGGGCTCAGAGAGGGAGCTGCTGGAGGACTGCCGTTCCCCAGACAAATTTACATACTCAATTTCAGTGAGAAAGATTATGCCACGTTTGTAATCTTCTTCTGAATTAAAATAAATTCTTTGAGAGAGCCCTTGGGAACTGAGGGCAAGGTGGTATTGTGATCATTTGGAAAACTGCCATAATTACTTTTTCTATAAAAAGAATCTCCGTATCATACATTGTGGAACAGTGAATTTTTAGAGATGAGAAAAACTGACCTGAGTGGATTTAAGCTGAGGGGCGGATTTTTAATAGGATGAGGTAGAACTGGATAAAGTGGGTTTACTCTTGTTGCACTGCAATAGTCATTGTAAGCAGCCTTCGTTCGTGCAGTGAGTTGAAAGCTCTGGGTCCTGCTTGTAGAGGTAGTTCCCCGGTCTCTAACTGCCTCTTAACAGGCATAAACGATGGAAGTAGTTTATGGCATGTGCATGCGTGATGAGAGGTCATAAATAATTGCAAGCACATTCTGTGAAGTATATTCAACTAATCATCAGGAAGATACCCTGAAAGTTTTTTAGCTTGTTTGAGCTAAAAAGCCCCAAACAAACAAAACAACAGAATTGAGCCAATTGCCTCTAAAGCTTTTTTATATTCTCTGAGGTAATACGGAAAATTGTTATTTTTTAGGGGTTTTTTAATATTTTACTTTTTTCTTTAATTTATATTGTTTTAATTATTTTTAAACTATAATTGAAATAGAGTTAAGCCAAAACAGTTCAGAAAATTGTTCATCTGTCCTACACAGACTTTCATATACGTTCTTAATTTTCTGTGCTCTGAGCAAGCCACATGACCTGGCTGAAAGTTAAGCACACAGGTGGGCAAAGCCTAAGAACTGCCATCCCCCTTGTCTTTCTCTCACCTCTGCAAGAATTCCTATAACTTTATAGGCCTTCTTTTGGATAGCTGCTTTTCTACACACAAACCATACCCCTCCCCCTTCAAATTCCTTTTACCACATGAACTTGCTTCAGAGTTCTTATTTTTTTGGAAGTCATTCAAAAAGCACATCCTGGAGTCTCCTGTCCCGACGTCCTGCTCACTTCCCACTCCCAGCAGTTCGTTCTCATGCCCAGACTACCCACTCCTTGCAGCAATTTGCAGTCACACTGTGAATTAACTCAGAAAATGAAGCTAGCTAGGAGCAAACCATTTCTTGAGTTATTTTTCAGCCAGTTGAGTCCCATAGCTAGTTCACTGAATGATGGCACAAAGGATTTGTTATAATGAATGGTAATAAAATATTTAGACTGGATATTAGGAAGAATTTATTTACAGAGAGAGCAGTCAAACACGGGCCAGGCTGCCCGGGGAGGTGGTGGAGTCACCATCACTGGAAGTACAGAAAAAAAGTGTAGATGTGGCACTTGGGTACATGGTTTAGTGGGCATGGTGGTGTTGGGTTGATGGTTGGACTTGATGTTCTTAAAGGTCTTTTCCAACCTTAATGAAATAAATGACTCTGTGATTCTGTGATTTGCCGACCCCACAGGAAAGGTGTTTGGTACAACCTCTTTGGTAGCAGCAGAGGGGTTTGGTACAACCTCTTTGGTAGCACACTTTTAGTTGTGCCACCCTAAGCTGGTTTTCCAGCTACCTATGATACAACGAGATACCAGTATCAAGCTATTTTCACCCTGTGAGAGTGCCAAGTTTTCAAGAAGGAAGATGAGGTCTTATCCAAATGTGTGTTTCTCATGCTCCTGCGATGCTGAACAGCTCAGCCCTGGCATGTGCAGTGAGCTGCAGGGGAAATGGGCCATCACCATCTCCCCGTGCTGAGGCTCTCCTCCCTATTCCCAGCTTTCTATCACATCTAGCAAACTGATATGCCAGCTGATACCACAGAGACTTAATTTTTATTCAAATCAGCAATCTATGTATACTGTGCGTTTTAATTGAGTAAAGCCCAGAAATGGAAGGTCTGGGCTCACACTACACAAGAAAGTCCATGGAAGTTACTTTGGCACCAAATCAGTGTTTAAGTTGAACTGCATCAGCGTTATGAGCCAAGGATACCCAAATGCTGCACGCTCCTTTCCAATTTCTTTCTAATATCAGCTGAAGATTACATACCATTTTCCAGAAAAACATATTGTAATCACTGTAATTTGATAAAATGCAGGAACACAACACAAAAAGGAAAAATATAATTCTCTGAATGTCATGGCCCAGCAGGCAAATGAGCAGGATGCTATTTAAACTGTGAAGTAATGTGCACACCTACAGTACAAACGTTCCTTACCAAACATCATATCATCATGAAGTTGATGGCAGACAAAATATGTTGTATAACTTCTTGCAAGAAGTGAGACACAAATCCCAACATAAAGAAAGGATAAGAATTCTTTATTTTCCCTGCTTTTTCCCAAATTGGGGAGGGAAGAGGGAAGAAAAGTTCATTCAAAGGATAAAGAAAATTTCTGAAAACTCAGAATAAGCACCACCAAATTAAACAAGCAATTTAATTCAGTGTCCTAATGAATTAATAAATACAAATACCAACAGCAGATGCTGGAAAGCAGTAGCAAATAGTTGTGTGGCAAGTTGTGTCCATTACAAAATAGACAAGGAAAAATAATGGGGATATCTTTACTTTTCACATTGCTATAATTTTTTCAAATTTTTGGTGTCAATTCATAGACAAGAAAGACCATAGGTAATATGGTGACTTTATTCAGCATTTTCCAGGTAAAGGGAGTTTTATTACCATTCTTTACTATTACTGTTACTATTAACCATATTATTACTGTTACTATACTATTATTATTACTATTTACTACTGCCCACAGATGTGCCAGCAGAACACGGTCAGTTATTGTGTGTACGTGTGTGTGTGTCCTCCTTAAAATTAAATCTTACTGCATTTTGGGTCATTTAGTAACACCAATAACTTCATACATAGTAAGTAAGCATGTAAAAAAAAAAAGATATAAAAAAAGAGGAATCAAAAAAAGCAGATTTAAGTGCTTTGTTACAGGTAACAAAAATGGTTATAAGAATGACCCAGAAGTCAGTAAGTCAAAACAAAATCATCATGCAAATTCATCTCAGTATGAAGTTCCCCGTGTCATTGGTAAGCAAGCTCCATAACTTGTTTAATGAACTCAGCCACAGATGGAGACCACGTTGGAGACTTTTCAGAAGCAATTCTAAGTCCTTCTCTAAAAGTAACTGTGTCAGGCATTTTGGGACTGAATTTCAGGGCAGAACCCACCTTGAGAGGACACGGAGTTCACTGCACGTGTCCGTGCCTCCCGCGGCGGTTTGTCAAAGCAGAGGGAGCAGGGGAAGAAATGACGGTTTGCACCTGAAAGGGCACTGCTTGTTAATTCCTCCTGGTTTCAGTCGGGGGGGCGAATCCCCTTGCAGGCAGCCTCCTAAACAGCGAGTCAAAAAGCAGTAGAAAAACCAATAGCCAGACTGGGCTACATTCCTTTTTCCCCAATAACCTAACATTTTTTCTCCGTAAACGCCTCTCAAACCACAGCCTGCCAAAGGGGAGTCACTGGCCGAGCTGTAGCCAGCAACCCCACGGCACCCAACGCCCAACAACCAGCCCTAGACGTGAGGCCAGCGCGGCGCACCCAGCCCGCGACGGGCCGGGGCGGGGGGG
>NW_010546982.1:0-667 GCF_000687285.1 Phaethon lepturus
AGATGGCTAGGAGTAGAGTACACTAGCAATTGCAAGATGACAGTGATGTGATAAATAGTGACTTTTGAGGATAACTCAGAAACTTTGTTTTTGAAAGTACTCCACTTGAATACCTCATCAGGTGCAAGGGCAGTTTACTGGCTAAGACACCCAACCAAACTGCCAGCATTATACTCTGTCTTCATCATGGAGGTGTCTTGGTGTCTCACTTCATGTTTTTTCATAAGATTGTCCATCTCTGTTTCTTTGTCTTGGTGTTGTTCCCCCCCTCCATCTCTCCTGTTTTTATTTTTCTCTTTGCTTCTTTCTTCTATGGGCGTTTGCAGCAGCAGCACGGTATGGTCATGTAAAACCTCCGCGTGTATGTGGGGTCAAAGCATGGCCTGTAAGTGGGTTCTCTGCAGCCCAGGTCGGTGCCAGACTGGGAATTGTTGGGTTTTGTTCTCTGCTAATCTCTCCAGAGCAGTGGACAAATGAACTGCCAGCTGAAAACTGTGACAAGAGGATTAGTGAGCATCTGTTCAAAGAGAAGGGGTATTTTTGAAGAGTGGAGAACTTTCCTGATTTAGTGAAAACTTGAATAGTGCTGGTCCTTGCATTAACAGCAGGACGCACCGTGCCTTTCCTGACCATGTGGTTGTCTGCTGAAACGTTGACAAGGAGAGGG
>NW_010546982.1:698-4479 GCF_000687285.1 Phaethon lepturus
AGATCTGATTTTATGAAGAACTTAGTAAGTTCAGTTTCAAACCATTCTGTAAGTGTGTGAATGAACTAGAAGGAAATTAATCTGTAAAAATGGAAGGAGTAAGGATTAACTTGTAAAATTGTCATGAAGTATTTTGAAGATCACTGAATGTATGGAAGATAAAATGGTACCCAGCTGAATATTAGTTCGAACTCGAGAGCCTTGTTTTTTACAATATAGTTCTTAAATATTCAGGTGTTCTTTTAGTGGGGTCAGCTTGTCCTGGATATCTTACTTAGAATTTGCCTCACCGTTTTCTTCTGAAGCTTTCTGCAGTGCTTTTCTGTCTTTTGCCTCAGATACTTTTAAACTTATTTCCATCCCCATGTTTCTCAATTTCTTATTCTCAACCAAACGTTACACAAGTAAGCTTACTTTACATGACTCCAGTGTATGTGGATTGTAAAAGCATAGCTGAAATATTCTGTTATCACTACATCTAAACTCATACGTAGCGAACTATATAAAGCAGTTACTTTTCAAAGATGGAGTTCTGTGGGGGCTTTGTGTACTTCATCCATCTCTCATAGAATCCATTGTTTGTCTACAGAAATGCATAATTTTATAACATGTTGCTACTGAGGAAGAATGCCCAAGTATTTTTCAACTTAAAGTAGAAAAAAATCTATGTACTATTGAAACAGGGCTCTGGATTGATTGGGCAGTTGGGATAGACCATAACCTTGACCTTTTTTCTTCTGTTTCCAGTACAAGAGAAATTGCCTTCTGCAGAACTGGTCTCTTCAAGGAAAAATCTTTGCTTTCATTTTGTCTCTTCCATTCCTCCCCAAACATACCTGTTTTCTTAGAAGCTGATTTAATTTGGAGCTAAACAATTTGTGCCTGTTTCTTTTTCATGTGATTGTGTTTTATGTGCATCTCAGTGGCAGTGCTGGAGAAGCAAAACTGCTCTGCAGAGATTTGAAAGGGCTATATCACATCAGGGACCAAAACCAATGTATTCTTGGTGGAATGTTTTCACATGTGTTGAATTGCTTTAAATCTTGTGTATCTATCCTGAGGTTGAAAGAGTATGGGGAGAAGTATTACAGTTTTTTCTGCTCTGCACTAAAGAAAATGGGCACTTTAAGAAACATATCCATTGTACCATAAGATATATGGTGGATACTGATACACTGTTCAGTTAAAACTTGAAGTAAATGCAGTTGAACCAAATACTTAAATAATAGGTTAGGATTTTAGTGGGACATGGGACAGATATCTATCTCTTAGGAGTATTGTTTCAGGATCTTTAACTACCACATGTGGTCATGGTATCGAAGTGTCAGACCGGAAGCGAGGAAGAAGCAGTATGCTGGTAAGAGACATGGGGGCCGCTGTCTTGGCAGGACTGGCTGGGGGTGTAGTGCCATCTCCTGACTCACTTAGTGTCTCTTTCTGCTGGGGTAGCGTTTTCCTTGTGTCTCCCATCCCAGTACTAAGCCTGACCTTGTTTAGCTTGAGGTCTGAGGGTACAGGCTGATGCCATGGCTGCAATATAACAGAGTAAAGAATCACTTCCTAAGTGCCGTTATCAGTATAACTGCAATTTGAGCAAGAGGTCTTGTTTACTTCCTGCAAAATTTAAAACATTTTTCTTGTTCACATCGTGTCTTCACATCGGTAATTTGAATTTTACTGCATAAAGATTGAATATTATGTTTGGTCTTATTTACTAGATCTTACAGCAGAAACTTTTTGCCCAAACTTCAGTTACTTTTAACTTCCTTTCATGCTATTCTGTGGTGTTATAGGTTTCATTTTCAAATATGTATTATATGCCAAAGTCATCTTGGATTCTATGGGCTTAAGTTTTTTTTTGTGGTCTTCTCATAGAGACAGTACAGTAATGTAGGGTATAAACAAAACCATTAACCAGAGATCAAGGCTTACATGCTAGTAAACTTTAGATACTTTCAGACATCCCAAACTTCTGAAACTCGCTTGTCTTCGGTGTGAAAGTAGCTTTTTGTAGAAGAAGAGTAGTATGTACAGGAAACACAACTGTATTTTTATCTGAAATAATATATGTAGCTTCTGGGTGCCTCTTGAATCTGTTAAGTTATGTAATAAAAGCCTTGTAAGATTGAGATCTTTAATGTTTTTAGATCAACATGATGCATAAGTTTAAAACTGCATCTGTTTAAAGGGATTTATGACTAAAACTGCTTGTTTTTCTACAGAATTGTCTGGTGTTTCTCAGCTTGAAGAAGATCTGCAGTCATTATTGATCCTCTTTCTTGGCGTTACCATTTTTGAAGTGAAGTTTGCCTAGCTTTCTAGTGTGAGCTCTCTTTTCAGCCATCTTATAAAAAAAGAAAAAAAATTTTTGATCCATAAAGTAGACAAGCTATAGCTCTACAATGTCCAAGTCATTCCAGCAGTCATCTCTGAGTAGGGATTCACAAGGTCATGGGCGTGACCTCTCTGCAGGAATAGGCCTTCTTGCTGCTGCTACCCAGTCTTTAAATATGCCAGCATCTCTTGGAAGGATGAACCAGGGTACTGCACGCCTTGCTAGCTTAATGAATCTTGGAATGAGTTCTTCATTGAACCAACAAGGATCTCATAGTGCACTGTCTTCTGGTAGTACCTCTTCCCATAATTTGCAGTCTATATTTAACATTGGAAGTAGAGGTCCGCTCCCTTTGTCTTCTCAGCACCGTGGAGATGCAGACCAGGCCACTAACATTTTGGCCAGCTTTGGTCTGTCTGCTAGAGACTTAGATGAACTGAGTCGCTATCCCGAGGACAAGATTACTCCTGAAAACTTGCCTCAGATCCTTCTACAACTTAAAAGGAGGAGAGCTGAAGAAGGTTATGGTAGAGATGGCAGATCATCCACACGGGAACCACCATACAGAGTACCTAGGGATGATTGGGAAGAAAAAAGGCATTTTAGAAGAGATAGCTTTGATGATCGTGGTCCTAGTCTCAACCCAGTGGTTGACTATGACCATGGAAGTCGTTCTCAAGAATCTGGTTATTATGACAGAATGGATTATGAAGATGACAGATTAAGAGATGGAGAAAGGTGTAGGGATGAATCTTTTTATGGTGAGACTTCGCATAACTATCATAAATTTGACAGTGAGTATGACAGAATGGGTCGTGGTCCTGGTCCTGAGAGATCTCTCTTTGAGAAAAAGAGAGGTGCTCCTCCAAATAGCAATATTGAAGACTTCCATGGATTCTTACCGAAGGGTTATCCCCATCTGTGCTCTATATGTGATATGCCAGTTCATTCTAATAAGGTGAGTTATGCACCAGATACTTCTATTTTCCTTTACGTTGTAGTATCTGTTCTGTTTTTACCTATTTCTTTAATTATTTCTATAGCCTGGTTGCTTTTGAAATGATCTGAAAGTTGGTTTGAGAGTGAAAAAGGCACTTGGTTTATTTGCAAGGTAACTGTTAACAAACATTGTAAACCAGGGCTTTACATTAATGTGTTTTATTTGCCCAGATTGCTTAACTTCAAGTCAAACAACTGTCATCTACTGGGATATCTTATTTATATTTTACATCTACATGTTCTCTTAACCACAAACATCTGGCATTTAAGCAGTTTTTGGGTGGGTTTTTTACTTTTTGTTGGTTTGGGGTTTTTTTGCAGTGTATCTACTGTGCTATTCAGGAAGCTAGTTTCAGCTCTCCTCCACATCTGTCTTGATTGCTGATTTATATGTAGTTAAGATGCGTTCTTGCACAGTTCTGCTTTTTCCCTGTCCAAAGGGAAAGA
>NW_010546982.1:4530-17301 GCF_000687285.1 Phaethon lepturus
AAAGAGTTAATGTAGAGCCCTGGAACTTATTTACAAAAGTAAAAACTACGTTTTAGATTAGCTCATTCTTGCCTTTTTAATTTCACTTTAACACTCTATCTCATACTATGGCTGAAATTTGTCGTCATTTTTCTCCTTTTTCACAACTTTCTTAGACACTTCAGACTCACTTTTTATTGTCACATGTTGCATCTATCCCTGTAGACTCTCCGAGCAATCAGTCTGCTGTTGCAGTATCCTGCTCTGTGTTCCTAGTAGTGTTCTTTACTTGGCTCGCAAGTAGAGTGGATCTTCGGGTGTATTCGGTTATGCTGAGACTTCCCTCTTAGTTTATTCATGAGCAGTTCAACTCTCTGCCAAGGTAGCAGGTTACTCAAAATGGCCTGTTTATTCAGACGTTATTTTCAGAGCCTTCTCACTTTTCAGCTTTTCCAATTTTACTCATCTTGCTGATTTTCAGTATACTAGGCAATTTAATTGGCTAATTGGCTAATACAGTGCCCCTCTTGTCACAATTAGAGGCTAATTAGCTTGAAGGCCTTCAATTGAAAATATAATACATGCTATTGCTGTAAAATTGATACAATGTGGAATTGCTGTTACTAACCGTTTCTTTACAGTTACCTCTCAGAAAGTGCTGCTTCTGTACATCTAATCTTTTTGAAACATGAGAATTACTCTGTCCCTGCAAGGAAATGATCAAACCAGTTTTAGAGCACATGCTGTATGCCTCCAGCGGATCTGACAGTTTATGAACTTGTGTTGCTTTAATTACTTTTTATATAAAATAATCACAGTAATCCGGGTTTCTTGTTTCCTATATTTTACATTTATTTTCACAAAAGGTTTTAAGTGTTAACAGTTAGATGCCATGCTCAGTTCTGTAAAAGGACTTCATTTGGTTAGATTGAAACATAAATTTCCGAGGCCCTTGAAGATGGCAACCAGTAATCCTGTAAGTAGGGTTCTTTTTAGCACTTTATTTTAAAACCACGTGGTTCTTAGTTTGCTTGGGTATGAAGATCTATTGAAAGGATATCCAACATGAAGTATCTTTCCAGGTATGAGAAATACCAATTTCTTTTGACAGCATAACTTATGTTACAGAACAAGTCAGCCACTTGTAAAACCATCTGTTTTTTTAGGAGTATGCTTTGACTTAAACTGCTGGTACACCATAAAATATTTGAGATTGGATCATCTGTTTCTTATGACCCAAGTTTGGGCTTTGTTTCTAATTTTAGAAATCATGTCACCACAAGAATTTTTTTCTTTCTCTCCTTTTTTCCTCTGCTTTGCATACCTAACAGTTAAGAATTTATTTTGTGTCTCCCACAAAATTGAATCAAGTAGAACTTAACTTTTAAAGTAATATGATCTGAACCAAAATTTATGGAAAGCAGAAAGGGAATGCTTTTCTTAGCTGGGACAATGTAAACTTACTGCTGCAGTATCAAAATCTCATTTTCCCCACCTCCAAAGAAAAATAGAAGTTTTTTTTTTAAAGTATATGATAAAGCAATGTTTATTTTAAGCCCCAAGCAAGGGGTTAAACACCCTTAGTGTAACTTAAGCTGGCAGACTAGTCCTCTGTTTTCCTTTTTAGGGATGTTCTTAATTGCTTCTTTAATTTGATGCGTATCTATTTGAAGACCCAGTTTGTTTTCTGTCTAATTGTGAAGTTGTGCCCCAGTTGTTTGGGTTTTTTAGGCATTTTGTCAATTGTGATCCCTTTATCAAGGAATGAGGTGTTAGATGTGGAGGGATTGTTTTCCCTGCCAAAGAAAAAGGCTGATGCAACATGAGCAGATGAATTTGGAGGTTAAACACTTGAAACTGTGATACATCTCAAAGGAGAAACATGGCCGTGTTCCTAATAGAGGGCTACCTAAAATTAGGTGCTTAAGTTTGGCCCAATTTTCTGAAGAACAGTGCGTCCTCTTGCTTGTATCAATTGAGACAAAAGGTAATTTCAGTTTTAAGAAACTCGGTTCAGATTTTCTCGAGTTTAACATGAATGCCCAGTGTTAATATTTGCAAATATCTAGTGCCCTGAAACCAGAGGGAGTGATGCTTCAGACTGGGTAGAGGCACAGAGTAAAGGGAAGTCTAGATCAAGAATTGCATTTATTAAAAAGTTAATAATGAAGATGAACCATTGTTTTTCCAAAAACTTTCCCCGGGGGAAAAAAAAACAAGTTATATGTCAGATCTCCTTTTTTTTGCCAATTTAAAAGCATTTGAAGTATAATGAGAACTAGATCTTCTGAACTTTGGCTCTAGTTTGCAGATAATTTCTATTTCAGTTTATAATCACTTTAAATTATGTGTTAAGATGGCTTCAAAGCATGTTATATCTAGCTGGATCAGCCACCGACGCTTTACAGATTGCGCACCCAAATTTAGACTTTTTTTAGTGTTTAAAGGGCTGTTTTCTTTCTGTAGGATAGTGCTAAAACTTGTTAGCAAGTTTTACACTGAAGAAGCTTTGGTTTTAAGTATTGAATGTTTCATAGATAGCTAGGTTTGCTTGGGGTATTCAGTGTTTTTTTTTTAATCTGAATTGCCACTGTATTAGTTTACAGTTGCAGATCCTACATCTTGTGCAGTTAACAAGAAACAGCGGTGCTCTCTTTATATCTTGATAAAATAAATGAAGGTTTCCTCTTGCTCCATGTTATATTCTGTTATATCATGGAGTAATATTGTAGCGTAGCTGAACGACAGTAGTTCATGGGAGACTTCAGATCCAGGTTTTTCTCCTTTGTGGAAAGCGCAAGGTAGGCATTTAGCATATAGAAACACTATTGTAAGCCTCAGGAGTGTCTCCTTGTATCTAGAAAGATGGCTATAATGTGACAGAAACTTAAAAATCAGGAAAGATGAGGAATTAGAAAAAAATCACGTGTGGGCACTGAGCAGAATACACATGAAAGAAGATATATAAAAGTCAGCCAATGCAGTATACGTGTTCACAGCTGAAAATGTAGCTGATAAGAGAAAACCAATAACTGCTCTCCACTCGTTCCTCTGTGACCCTAAAGCTACCTTGCCCCATGTGTCTGTGCCGATCCCTTTGCTCAGTGAAGGGCATCAGAGTGGAAATCAGACTGTGGCTCACAGATGGGCAGGAGTGACACATCAGAAGTTCTGTCACTTTACAAACGCAAATATAGCACAAATTAGTGCTGCTGCTTGTAAGAATGTAAGGATATGGAGATCAGGCACTCTGTAGTTTGATAAAGGAGTGGTCTCCATGCCTTCTCTCCTCTTGAAATAAATAATTCCCTTTGTAATCAAAATAATCTGCAGAGAAAAAGTAGAAAGCCCTCATTCCTTTCTAGCACTAAAGCCAGAACCAGAAAGAATTTTACCTGGCTGATTTAATTTTATTCCATTATTCCTCCTTTGTACCATCTTGATTTAGATCTCCTTTTTTTTTCTTTACTATTCCCGTCAAATGGTCATATATTTTTATATTTTACCTGTATACTTGTAGTTTGTCCTAGCTATGCACTCTCATTTCTTTCAGTCTTTCCTTTCTGAATTCCTTGCAATTTCTTGGCTTCTTTATGGTTCTAAAAACTGGAGTGTTTAGTTCACATTAATCTTTAAAAGTCTGAGGAATGAAGCAGAGAGTGGAGGAAATTCTCAAATTACTCAAGGAAAAAAAATATATCTCAGCATCCAGTTCTAAAAGTTGAAATCTCAATGATAAGCATGTATGCTGTAGCAGTTATCCCCTGGTAAGCGTTGCACCTCTGAGGCAGGATCAAACCCATAGATGGCAAGACGTTTTTTATCAGACACCTTTTCACCCAGGTTAGGAGTTAATACATAGGTCCAATTTCAGTGTCTCTTTAAAGCACTACTAAACAAGATTCCATTACCTATGTATGTATCTTCGATACTTGAAGAGAAGATACTGCACACTAAAACATTATTTTGTTAAAAATGGCTTGCCATATGTGGCTGTTAATTTTTGATTATTTACTTTGCTGCAGGAGTGGAACCATCATATCAATGGAGCGACTCACAGCCGACGTTGTCAGCTGCTGCTTGAAATGTATGAATTTGAAGTACAGTAAATATTCTTGTGGCATGAGGGCGTATACAACTAAATAATGGCCAATTACGTTGCACAAAGCAGGTTTAGAAAACATGCAACTTAACAAGAACATCTTCAGGACAAAAATGGGATCTCTGTTCGTAACTTGAATCCTGCTGATTAGTATGTAATGTTTTAAAGAGTTGGATCTTAAGAGTTGAGAATCTATTGTAATTTTTTACTAGTCACTTATTCCAACTTACTAATTTTTGTTGCAAAACAAACTATGCAATTTGTATTATAAATTGGCAGACATGTTACATACAGTGTAGGAATTTTCTCATGAAGAACAGCACTTCTGTTCTATCAATAGATACTACTCATGTCTCTTGTAGTGGTCCTGTAGTGGGCAGTGTTACTATGTGTTTTAGCTGGGTTAGCATGTAAAGATACTGCTGCTTGTATGAAAATTATTACATAGGTAGAGGAGATTGTATCTTTCTTACTCTTTTTTGTTTCTTTTAAGATATCCAGAATGGAATCCTGACAGTGATTCAGGACATGGAATGTAAGTAGTAATGAATTTTGAAGTATTTGTAATTATTTTTATTTGAAGCAGAGAATGTTCTTAACAGTTTATGTGAAACAACACACTTCCTTTTCTTCAAATGGATGCCTCCCTTTGTTTTCTACTGGCTGAAGAACAGCAATAAAAGTAGCTAAAGCTAATTTTTTGGATGCTCTGCAGAAATCAGCTTGGGTTTGTTTTTTTTTTTTGAGAATGAAAGCTTCACAGTTTCTTGGTTTAAAATTAATGTGGGTTTTGCCCTCTTTCTAGGGGTGATCCCTTTATGTTGCAGCAGTCCACAAACCCTGCACCAGGAATTCTGGGACCACCACCACCTCCATTTCACCTTGGAGGACCTCCTGTTGGGCCAAGAGGTAACATCAACAGGCACCTGCTTTTATAAGACTTAAACAAAAAATCAAAAACTTATTTTTGTTTTAACTTGTTACCAGTGTCTTAGAACAACAAAATGCTCACTTTTCTGAGCAGTGGGACTGAAATGCTTTACTTCCTCACTGGCCAAAGACTGGTACTCAGATACCACACTTTCACCTTTCTCCTGTCTGCTAACTGCCAGCCACATTATTCTGGCTGTTTCCTTTAAATTGTGTTTGAACAATCCACACACGTTTTGGACTTCTGTTTTTTTTCCTGTCTAGAACCTTTTTGTATGTCTTCAGTTTAGCTACATGTTGGTGGGTTTTTTGTGAAACTTGCAAGAATTCAAAGTCCTGAGTGTTCCCCCCAACCTTAACTTCACATTAATTGACAAATAGATTTGAATAGCAACTGAGAAATGGGAAGACAGGTCATGCAAGCCTCTTCCCTACAGGAAGACAGGCTATGAATCAGTTCTTGCCTGCAGTTGTTACTTCCTACCTTTTAAATAGTTTAGTGACGAAAAGAGCAAAACTGGTTTTCCTAGGTATCCTGACAGACTACAAGTATTTCAGACAATTTAAAGGAATTTTTAGATGATAGATGCATTCATAGTTAATTTCATTAAAACAATACTGTTAATTTTTCAAAACATCCAAACCTGACTTTGAGCCAAGCTATGTGAAAGACTTTTTTCAGATGATTCCTACTAAAATGGCCGTTATGATAGAATTTGGTGTTGGTTTAGAACCAAAACTAGGAGCCTTTTTTCCTACACCTAAAACCTCAATTGTAAAAAGTCTATCTTAGTTAAAGAGATGCTTTGCTATGGCAAATCTTACTTGAAAATGAGATATTTTCTTCAATGGGCTTTACTTATTCTCTGATATTTCCGCACATCAGTAAATGCAGCTCTTTCTCTAATGTTAAACTGAACAGAATGATCAGGAAGGAGGACCTCAAGTTACAAGAGCTCTGATATAGCCTTTTCAGACTGTACTGAAATAATTAGTTTTTAAAACTTGATGTCATCCTGTTTTAGTATTACAAGTGACTTGTATCTCAAGAACTTGTAAAGAGACGTGCTAATAGCAGTCTTACAGGTTAAACTAAGCTTGCTCATTCTTTTAATTTCTTAAAGGAGCTGGAAATGGAAACATGCAAGGACCGAGACACATGCAAAAGGGCAGAGTGGTTAGTATTAAAAATCTGTTGGTTTTATTTTTAAAAGACACAATTTTATGCAAAAATGCTTTTTGTTTGCTTTCATAAGATTTCCCCTCCCCCCCCAATGAATGGATTGTCTTTAAAAGTGAGATTTTGGGATTTATTTGTGTGGAAATACTGAAACTTTGGAAGAAGAGTGGGGTTTTGTTCTGCCAAGTACTCCACAAAATACTTGTTCCAAAACTGTACAGACCCTATTTAAACATTCTCCTATGATGAAGCTGTGGGATATGAACATAGAGAAAGGCAAGTTTGGCACAGCAAGCATCTTCCTCTGTGGAAATCCCTGGAGGTTCTGTGCCTTTTCTATATGCATCTTGTTTTGGTTACTACTGGAGATTTAAAAACAAAAAGTACATAAGAGCCTTGACAGACTTTCTTTGTAGGTTAGCTGATGTGCATTTTCTTTCCATGTTGTGTATGCATCAACAGGAAACAAGCAGAGTTGTTCACATCATGGATTTCCAGAGGGGAAAGAACTTGAGATATCAGCTGCTTCAGCTTGTTGAACCATTTGGAATAATTACAAATCACCTGATTTTAAACAAAATCAATGAGGTAAGATTAGGCCCTGCTTGGTGTCTTTAGAATGTGAACTGTCTGAGCTTAATCCTTGTGAAAGGACATGCTCAGCTACCAAGAGAGATGTCACACGTGTCACCAAGGTCATGTGTGTGCAAGGAAGAGTGACTGGTATGTTTCTTTCCAGAAATGCTGTAGTACTGCAATTTAAGTTCAATACTGTTTAAAAAACCTTCTTGTTGAGAAAGCTATGAACAGGCAAAAATACAGTATGCTTGCAAATTCTGTTCTTGTTCTGATATTCTCTGAAAGCTTACTTGCTCATAGTTTGTATTATACAAAGTGTCATATTTTGAAGTGTGGAAAAAGCCAGTATTGCAGAAGAGAAAAAGCAGGAAACAGTTGAATGTTTTGAATCCAAATTTAGGTGGAATGTAAACAAACCAAATTGTTGTGTTTGTGCACCTAAATAAAGTATGTGAAATTTGTGCCAAGTTCTGCAGGTCAGTTAACGTTTTAACCAAAAGGCAATTTTCATTTTTGATGTAGCTATTTTTACAGGAAAGCAAGGAAGAGCTTGAGATTTTAAACAAAAATACTAATTCTTGAAGGAGTGGCACTTAATTTGTTTTTATATTATTTCAGGCATTTATTGAAATGTCAACCACTGAGGATGCCCAGGCTGCAGTAGAATACTATTCAACAACGCCCGCGCTGGTATTTGGTAAACCAGTCAGAGTCCACTTGTCACAGAAATACAAAAGAATAAAGGTAAAAAACCACTTCTGCTTTTTTAATGTTGCCTTATTTCAGTTTGGGGCAGTCAGTGTTATTGGGCCATTGCATTTAAGTTATTTGTAATTTATGTACTTCTTAGCTGTATCAACTTAATCAAGGGATAGTCACCTGTGTGTATTTTATGTAGTATGTATTTTTAAAATTTCATTACCTCTTAATTTTAGAAACCTGAGGGTAAACCTGACCAAAAAACTGAGCCGCCAAAACCAGAACTTGGTCGTGTGATTCACCTCAGCAATTTACCTCATTCGGGATACTCTGACAACGCAGTACTCAAACTGGCTGAACCGTATGGAAAAATTAAGAACTACATACTCATGAGAATGAAAAGCCAGGTAACTGACCATAGGAATATACATGTGTGTTGAGAGTTGAAAGTAAGATTTTTTAACTGTGAAGAAATGATGTGCCTTTAATTGGTACATGTGTAGACTTTCTGCTCTAGCATAGATAAGGAAATTCTTAGAGGACTATTGTAGGTGGTGGTTTCCTATCTAGCTTACTGCAAAATGTTGCTGTAATGTGAGCTGCTTTCAAAAAAAAAAAACAGGTCTCAGCTGTGAAGAAGGTATATTTAGCATTGAGGCTTAATTTTTTTGTTGTGCAGGCTTTTAGGAGTCTTGGAACTCCTAAGGCTGAAAAAACATTTCCAAATATATTCCACCATTGCACATTTTTTCCATATACCTTTTATTTTTCATTCTTTAAACAAAAGCAGTCCTGCTGTGGTGTTCTAACTTTAAAAAAAAAAATGTTTTAAGATAGTGCATTGCATGTGTATAGTAAAATGCTTTAAAGAAATCATGTACATGCACATCCAAATACACAGGAGTTTAAAGTATTTAGTTTTAATTTTTTTTCATCTTTGCTGTCCTAGTTTGTTGCTCCTTTGAGTTAAATAGGAAATTCCAGTGCTTTTCCAAAGAGATGAGTGCCTGAATCCCGTAATGCCACACTTGTGGAATGAAAAATTACTAGAAATTATTGTACTACTCCTAGGAAGTCCTCCCTGCCCTTATTTCACTAGAAAAATAAAATCCCTTGCTAAGATGCATGAAGAAACAGCTTTCTTCTATCTGCCAATGATACTCTAGCCCAGATGTGTTTTTAAAAGCTTGTTTAGCAAACTTAGTGTGTCATAGGCTTTTTTCTTGGAGGAATACCTTGCAAAGCAATATGTATAGACCAGCAGCTGCTGCCTGTCTGTTTCAGGCTTCTCTTGAAAAATTAAAAATAAAATACTGGGGTAATTTCTCAGCTACCCTGGAATTCCCAAATACTTATGCACCAAATAAATGCATTTAATTGTCCAGATGCTTTTTATTTGGAAGAATATTTTACTTTATGGTGACTTTTTTTTTGCAATTATTTAAATGCATGTTTCATTTCAGAACTTTCTATGGGACAGATATTACTGAATTGAAAAGTTGGGGTATATAGAGCACTCTGGTAAATTTTATAATGCACGGCTAGTTTGGAGAGGATGGGTATAGCTGAATCTTATAATTTTGTTTCAGCATTTGGAAACGCTGTGTTTTAAGTTAAAAATAGCTTTGCCTGCAAAAGTGTTGTGTGTTTCATCATTGTTTTTAATGTGTGTTTTAAGGCTTTCATTGAGATGGAGACCAGAGAAGATGCTTTAGCTATGGTTGAGCATTGTGCCAACAAAGCGCTTTGGTTCCAAGGCAGATGTGTGAAAGTGGATTTATCTGAAAAATACAAGAAACTGGTGTTAAGGGTAAGTAGTGTTTTTGGTTTTTTTAATTGTACTTAAAGATGTAAAGTGAAGTAGAAGATAGATATCGCTTATTGAGAATTCAATGCCGCTTGTAAAATGGAAGGATTTGCTTTAGCATTTTCTGGCTACTTAAGTGTAGCTACTTAGCATGAGTGTGGTGCTGTGAGGCCTGGAACAAAGTAAAATGACTTTCAGATTAAACAAAAACCAAACAGCTACTAAATTCAGATTTTAGAGTAATTGGTGTAGATTTAATTAAAATTTCTCCATTTAGAATGGTCTGTAATGTGGGTTCTTTTTTTTCCTTGCCTTCCTCTGAAAATGATCAGTGAGTAAAATTAAGCTGGGTGGCAGAATTATGTTCCCATACATTGTATGCTTAACTCTTGGCTTTTCTTTTCACAACTGCTGGTGGGTTTGTCCATTTTGTTGTACATGTACTCGTGTATGGAACAAAGACAAATGTTATTAGGGACTCCTTCTTAAACTATGTAGTAGTACAACAGAATGTGTTTCCTCTGTTGGATGCCATCCAAAACCTTTTTTCTTGAGCACCAGACAGCTTTTTGATCCCTGTTGTTGATGCGAAACCTAACTACCTAGGTACATAGATTTAGTCTTACGACTAGTTTTTAAAAATAAGCGTTGTCAAAATCTATGGTGTAACTGCACCTTTGCATGTGCAGCTCATGTCTGGGAGGAAAGGGTTGGCCAAGAGCTTCCTTTTCTTTTGTCCTAACACCAGGCTAATACTCTTGCAATTATAAGACTTCCTCCATCAGACTAGGACACTAGGTGGAAAAGCGGGAGAAATCTGAATTGTCAAGCTGTCTCTTAAAATACATAAGCTTTCTATTGTGGGGTATGAAGAAATCTTACTATTGTGCATGATCACCTAGCAAAAATGAACACTTTGTGGCAAATTCAAATACTTAAGTCATGCATTGAATAGTTTTCAATGTTACTACCATACAAGTGGAATTTCCTAATCAGTAATGCCTTAACTGTTTTGAGACTTCAGAAGCTTTCCATGTAGCTACTAATGACAGGGAGAAAAGTGTGGATTAAGACTGATTTGTGCAGTCGCCTGCACCACACTCTATCAGTTCATAAACAAAAGAGGAATTGTATATGGCTTTTCTGGAGCAGGCTATCCCATCTGTTTTGTACTGAATAACTGCTAATTACTGTGAATAAAGACATGGGTTTTCTAGGTTGGTATGGTCCTATCTAACATAATAGCAGTTTATTAATTGCTTGGTAGGTGGGCATGGTAAAAGAGTACCTGTGGATTAACGTAGTTGCAAGTGCTTGGCTCGATTGTGCTGTCTGGTCTGAATTAATCATGCAACAGTTGTATAAATCATTCTCTGCTGTGACTTACAGATTTTTTAAATTTTATTTTAGATTCCAAACAAAGGAGTTGAACTGCTGAAAAAGGATAAAACTAGGTAATTTCCTATTGCTAAAGCATAATGTTGTTTAAAAGAAATATGAAAATACCTTACCCAGAAATTATACAAAAGAAGTCAGGCAAGCTCTAAGATCACATCATTGTTTGTGCCCTGAGATTAACTGTTTCTAATATGCTACCTACACTCTTCCTCTAATGGTGGAGATTTCACAGCCTCTTCAGGCTCTTCAGGAAATGTATTCCGGTCCTTAATTAGCCTCGCCTTCCTGGAGTTTAAACCCATGAGCAGTTGTCCCATCTTGTAAGGACAGTTTCTCCTTGCAGCAGCCTTTTGTGTATTTGAAGAATGGTATCCTTCAATGTTTCCCTCAACCTTCTATTTTCTGAACTAAAACATAATTTTTTTTGGACAAGCCTGAAAAAGAACATAATCTACCGGGTTTTTTTTTGTCATTTCTGGGCTCTCTTCAGGTTTACAAGCAAGTATTCTTTATTCTTTACAGAAAGAGAACATATTCTCCAGACAGCAAAGATTCTCCAAGTGATAAGAAGTCTAAACCAGATACTGCTCAAAAACCTGAAAGTGCCAGTGTAGAAGATAAAGTGAAGGAGGAGAAACAAGATGATGCTGCTGAGCCATCGGGCGCTAAAAGTAGTGAACAGGCAGACCAAGATGAGCCTAGTTTACTCCTTGAATCTGAAGACGAGCTGCTGGTGGATGAGGAAGAAGCAGCAGCATTGTTAGAAAGTGGCAGCTCAGCAGGGGATGATGCAGATGTTGCCAATTTAGCTGATGTGACTACTGAAGAAAAAAAGGACACTGCTGATGATGTGACCGTAAAAACTGAAGGGAATGTTGTGGCCAATCCAGCAGCAAAGAAAAAGCTTAAAAAGGTAATGATATAGAAAGGTACCTGAGTGTGGAAAACCCTGTCTGACTCACATAGCAACCACAATACATTCTATTTCAGATCTCTTTCTGTGGATCTTTAAAACACATGCATGGCACACCTCTCTGAAGAGAAACAGGTTAAAGCTCCTGTGAAAAAATGGAAGATCCCACTGGATGCAACTTGCAAATGGAATCGGTTACAAATCACTGTTTCCGTTTTGACAGTTTCGGTCAAACTTGTGGGCTTCTACTGATGTTGCTTCCTGGGGTTTTTCTTGCCTTTCTCTTCATTCCTTTTTTGACTAATACTAAGCAGCCAGGAACTATTTTCTCCCAAGCAGTTTCTCATGAGACTGACTGTAGCTACTCTTTTGAGCACACAGCAGAACAAATGACATTAAAAATATTATTTATTTGGCACTTGAGGCTGTCTAGACTTGAACAAAATTGTATGTATATCTATGCTTTATGCTTAACCAGGAAGGTAGTCCATTTGCGGTCAGCCAAGGCCCATTTCCACCTGAAGAAGGGAAAAAAAAAAAGTTTTAAGGTGTCTTCAGTCATAGGCTACTTGCTGTGAACTTCCTTTTTCTCACCAGATGATCCTACACTCTTGTGCTTTTTTTTGTCCTACCAGCTGCTTTTAAATCACTCAGTTATGTGGAGTAGCATACAAAGTTTTAATAACTTCATTGATTTGGAATGTTGTTTTGCAAAAAAGTGAGGCATGTTGCTTATTTTTAATGAATGAAGAGTGCATGGTATTCAATTTTGGGTGACGCTGCTATCAGGAAGCTGGTTTACATGGTGTTGGGATTAATATTGCCAATGCAAATGGCAGTGATTGTTTGTTATGCAGGTATCTGTTACAAACTGCCTCAAAACACAAACTTGCTTCTTGAAGACCTACATTCTTAAAGCACAAATGTAAAGCTAATGCTGTTTCAGTACTACTCGTGTTTGCTGTTAAGCATGTGGAATATGTCTCTATAAAAAAACAGGAATGTTTCAAAAAAACCCAGAATTCAGACAGATTCACTGTCTTTTAATGAAGCTCTACACTTGTAGTGGTTGGTGTTTTTTGGGTTGTTTTTCATTTGTTCTTTAATGTGGAAGCTCTAAGCTTTCCCACTGGTTGAAAAAGAGCTCTTAATTCTTTATTATTATTAAATATTAATATTAAATA
>NW_010546983.1:0-10304 GCF_000687285.1 Phaethon lepturus
AGCTTTGTTTTATTTATTCCATTTTGTGTCATGATGTTATTAAGTTTTTAGGCATAGCAACGATAAGTAATTGCCCCAGAGCAAGTAGAAGTACTGAATCTGGTGTATGAGAGGCTGTGAGCACTTTCAAGAAACCTAAAATACAACAAGCTATCAGACTTACTCGTCTAGTTGTTGTGTACAGTTCTTAGAGCATATCATAGAGCTGGTGATGGTTGTACAGCTCCCCAAAAAGTGTTCAGAAACTGGGTAGCTACCTGTAGTAATTCAAGATCCAAAGTATTATGTTAAAAAAAAAAAAATCTTACCCATTTTGACGGATGCTAACATTAAAATGTGTGTTCATTTTGATTCTTCTTTTATTTTATCAAGAAACAGACATGTTCCTGAGTGTCAATTTAAAATATTTACTTGCATTGGGCTGTCAAAGGCAATTATGAATTATCCATTGTTGCACTGTTAATATATAATCTACTACACAGGGCTGAATTTTCATGCACTGAATTATACTTTAAAAAAACCCTTTGTGTATTATTAGTTAACCCTATATTACCTTTATCTGGAAGGGAGAGATGACATGTTGACATAACAGAAGACGTAGACTATAAATCAAAGAGACATTAAAAGCATTGACAGTTATGCAAGATCATAGGTACATTCGAATCTGAAAGCCACTCTTTTCAAAAAGCTACTCAAACTCACATTAAGCTGATCTAGGATATGAAGCAAAACCACTTCAATTTCTTTGTATTAGAGACAGACTGTAACCCAAAACTAATTATGAGAGTAGAATTACTTGTGTTAATCTTCCAATCTTTAGACCCTGAAACCCTGTTCCATCGAGTAATTATATTAAACCAACTCAGAAATGTTTTGCTCTTGCTAATCTCCGGCCAGAGAAGCCAATAAAAACAGAATAATTAACCATAAACAATTTTATTTGCCTGATTATATCTAAGCTTCACATGGACTGTTTTAAATGGCTAGCAACAGATGGATGCATTTTACTTCTTAACCCAACCCTGAAGGGCAGAACTGACTAAGTGCTTTGACCCCAGCAGACACAATGTTTCCCTCTTCTTCAACCGATTCTTTTTCTAATATTTGGGGTTTCTCATTCATTGCATTTATTATAATGTTTCTATCACAGTAAGAGGAAGGGAACACAGTCTCCCTTAACACCACATGGTTCCAGGATTCTCCAGAAGGGAAACACAGGGCTATTCGCCTCTGAAAGAGTTTAAATATTCTGAAGAGATTTTTAAAAAAAGGTGCGCCCATGATGCAGTGGGAGGCACAACAGGCTGACAATCACAAAATAGACAAGATAGAAAAGAAGATCAGATACATTCATTAGCTGTAAAATTACAGATCCTCATTGTGTTTTAAAGTAAACTATCCATTGTAAGAGATATTGAATGAAGAATGATTACTTTATAACTTTAAACAATTATTTTTGTCATAAACTCTGAATTAGAATTTGTTTTCTGCCCCCAATTAAGTATGTTTAGTTATGAAATGATTTTCACAGTTTAAAGGGGGAAGGTAAAAGAATCCGCACTACCTAAGCACGTATTCCTGTCTCGGTGTTATCTTTCATCTGCTCCTCCGCTTTACTCTGATTCTGCTTCTTTTCCTTATGTATATTCTTTCATCTTTTTCTTATATTTTTCCTTTTCTTTCACCTTGTGCGTCTCCCACACTACAACTAGACATATAAAGGTGCCAAAGATCTTATTAGATTAAGTGTATTTTTGTGGGTAGGATTTTCCAGCGAGAAAAGTATGAGGTACATAACTGACGTTAAGCTCAACTCTACTCCCCTACCTCCAACTACATGAAAAACTTTATAAACTTTCCAAGTCAGTCTTAATATATGATACTTGATTTCAGCTCTCACCTTTTTTCCTTACAATGAATCTGAGCTGGGTCAGAACATGCCTGGACTGAGTCCTTTATACATTTAACAGGGCCTGTAAAAGGGTTTTATCAGCTTCCTTGGCTAGTTTTCCCTTAAAAACAGTTGCTTCAGCCAAGTTTTACTTTTAATTTTCCCATCAATTCAATCAAGCGAGTCAGAACGAAACTCAAAGAGCTGGAACCAGAGTTAAAAATAATCCATCATAATTACACTGTTCTAGTCAAAATTACCACATAGTCCCCACTGGAGTATGAGCCTGGTTTGTTATGACAAGAGGAGGTGGAATTATATGTCATTTGAAGTTATGGGAGAGACATTTTTCAGTTTTGAAGTATTATTTTACATTATTGGGAGGGAGGGCAAGGAAGAATGCAAATCACTGTGATTCAGCTCAGGAACCAAAGGTAAAATGTAAATTTTATTCAGGCTTACCTTAGTGATATTAATTGTTCCACTGTCTCTTATTTGTCCAAAGCCTCGGCAGTTTTAGACATTTTTTAAAAAGAAACATACTGTGGATCACCTCTAAAACAATATGAAAGGTGCTTGTTTTCTGTAAGCACAGTTGTTGCTAAGACCACTCATGCTCAGATATTTGTTGTTCTGTGTACTTCCTGACAATTCAGCAAGAATCATAAGAAAGAAATATTCAAACACATGTTTTAAGAGAAGAATTGGGGGTTGATTTCGGCTGGGTGTTCTGTTTGTTTTCTATCTCCCCGTCTTTATGCACCTAAAGTTCTGATACTTATATGTAAATTGAAGAATAACTCTCATTTCTAACCTTATTGATAGGAAGGAGCTAACATCACTGTTGGTCTCTTCATTTTTATTGCCACCAAATGAGGATGGTGAAGAATATTGTGAAAAGGACAAGAATTGGGATTTATGGTTGTTTCTAAACTAAGTGAAAAATAACAATCTTTCTTTTTTACAGTAACGATGAGAAAGAGAACTATCAGATTCAACAGGAATAGCCCAAAGCTGTCTATTTAAACACAGTGTCCCTTTTGCTGACCCATTCCTCTGTCCGCTGAGATCCACACATAATTCACTGGAAATTATTCACTTCATCCATCTGTGAAGGGGAAGGAGATCTTCTGGCGTCCTGGAAAGAAAGAAAGTCATGATTAACATATGTATTTCTTCCACTCCCTTGAACAATGAAAACCCAAGTGGGGATTGTGATATGGAGTAAATCCACCAATAATGTTGGCAACCTGTCTCTACAAACAGGGCAGGAAGATTTTCCTGCTTCTTGGGGAGTTTTACAAATGTAAAAATTACAAAGAATGATCAAATTACAAAAAAAAATTACAAAGAATGATCTGGACCAAACATAATCCCATAAAGTAGAGCTAATAATTCCCATTAGCTTACCGACATACACCATGAAGTATCCCAGGACACTTCTGGGATGACCATCAGGTGACACCAGCTAAGAATTTCACCTTTTATTTTTACAGCCTATTTCATATCTGAGATAGTAAATTCTTTTTTTTTATTATTTTAATTTATTTTTTAAAATATATATCTCAGTAAGACCTTGCTTCTGTGAACTAGTGTATATATCTGCCTAAGGCTGGATATCTACAGCTTCCCCCAGCATCAGGAACAAATATGGAAGCCAATGTTTGACAAATCCAGGAAGAGGTCTGGGATTTTTACAGGCAAAGTAACTGTAGCAGTTTCCTGACACCTAAAGAAAACTTCTATTAAGTATTCATAGCCATGCTTGACTTTCCTTAACCAAGCATTTGGATGAGAGAAGAAACGCTTATCTTCAAATTAAGGTCAGCATCTGGCCCAGCCAGTTTCCCTGGTGTATGTGTAATCTTCAACAGAATGCTGGTATATTTATTGCTCAATCTAAGCAGTCCATTTGAGACTTTAAAGCAGTTTATTGAAACAGAAAGGAGCTTAAGTTTTGTTCCCTCTGAATATCTGTTGTATAATGACCATTCCTACATTTCCAAGGCAAACTCATGAACAGAATTATATTTCATTGCTCCCTTTTTTCTCTCCCTCTTACTGATGATTTAGTCAATTAGCACTTCCAAGTATTACATCTCTTAGAGAGTCAGGAAAGTGTGAAATTGCCTTATAGTAGTGACAAGGATGAAAAAATCTTCCAGAGTCATTACTGCAGCTCTAAATCTGGAGTCAAAATCAAATACAGCATATACTATGAGCTAAAACCTAAAGAAAGGAGAAAGTATTTGAGTTATTTGCTCTAAATATTTAATAGCCACTGATACAAAAAGATTTAGGTCAGAATCACAATCTGAAATTTGAGTTGTACTTCACCTCACCTCATAGTTCTAAGAGACAGTTCATTAAATTGACTTTTTCCCACTAAAATTTTATTCAGTCCTACCTTTTCTGCATCACTGTGATTAAGAAGGGATGAGATACAAGGCAGGTATGCTGACCTGAAATAATCAGAATAATGTGAGTACTGCTTATGTCCTCCTTGCTAAAACTGCTGCTGCATAGCAAGACTGGATTATTAAAAAGTCTGTTATTGTTATATGTTGGTGGTATTCCTATAGCAAAAATGTTTCACAAAATAGCAGACAGGAAACACAATGTCTTTTCATAAGTCACTTTCCAATAGGGACAAAAATAATAGCTGCAAAGCAGGTACTTCCAAGCCATATGTCTGTGTTTTCAGTTCTGGAAACGAACAAATGAAGAGAACCTCACTTTTAAGTGAGTTCATAGAATCACAGAAACACAGAACCATAGAACGGTTTGGGTTGGAAGGGGCCTTTAAAGTCCATCTAGTCCAACTCCCCTGCAGTGAGCAGGGGCGTCTTCAACAGGATCAGGTTGCTCAGAGCCCCGTCCAACCTGACCTTGAATGTTGTCAGGGATGGGGCATCTGCCACCTCTTCCAGTGCTTCACCACCCTCATTGGGAAATATTTCTTCCTTATGTTTAATCAAAATCTACTCTCTTTTAGTTTAAAGCCATTAACCCTTATTCTTTCTTATAAGCCCTTTTTAAGCATTGAAAGGACACAGTAAGGTTTCCCCAGAGCTTTCTCTTCTCCAGCCTGAACAACCCACACTCTCAGTCTTTCTTCTTAGGAAAGGTGTTCCATCCCTCTGATCATTTTGGTGGCCCACCTCTGGACCTTCTCCAACAGGTCCATGTCGTTCCTGTGCTGAGAGCTGCAGAGCTGGATGCAGGACTCCAGATGGGGTCTCACCAGAGCACAGTAGAGGGGCAGAATCACTTCCCTTGACCTCCTGGTCATGCTTCTTTGCATGCAGCCCTGGATACCGTTGGCCTTCTGGGCTACGAGCGCACATTGCCAGCTCCTGTCTAGCTTTTCATCCACCAGTACCCACAAGTCCTTCTCAGCAGGGCTGCTCTCAATCCCTCCATCCCCCAGCCTTTATTGATACTACCCGAGCCAGGTGCAGGACCCTGCGCTTGGCCTTGTTGAACCTCATGAGGTTCACACGGGCCCATTCCTCATGCTTGTCCAGGTCCCTTTGGATGGCATCCTGTCCCTCAGGCCTGTCTATGGTACCAACTCAGCTTGGTGTCATCTGCAAACTTGCTGAGGGTGCACTTGATCCCACTGTCTATGTCACTGATGAAGATATTGAACAGTGCTGGTCTCAACATGGACTGGAGGGACACCACTTTGTCACCCATTTCCATCTGGACACTGAGCCGTTGACCACTACTCTCTGTATGTGACCATCCAGCCACTTACATATCCACCACATAGTCCATCCATTAAATCCACCTCTCTCCAATTCAGAGAGGATGTTGTGGGGGACCATGTCAAAGGCCTTACAGAAGTCCAGATAGATGACATCAATAGCTCAATTGTCACCAAGAAGACCAAGTATCTGTCAAAGAACATAGTGATTGAAACATAGGCCTCAAGAAATCACAGGAAAACTTAAGACCTTCCTAAGCTTTCAGATGTGGCACACTTTAACAAGACAAAGATATGTATAGTTTGCCTGTGCATTTATATAGTGCGAGACGGCTACCTAATGCCTTACTGCATTCCTAATGCCAGGGTCTTAAGAAGATTTTGAGCCTCTGCTTTTAACACTGACCATAAGCCCAAAGAAAATGTTTACTGCACTGTTTGGAGAGATGTGCTGAGTTTCTGGGAGGGTACATATCATTCAAGACATAAGGAGGGAAAAATCATGGAATTCCATCTGCACAAAGATGAAGATGACCAGCAAGCAATCAGGGGTGTGCCAAACCCTTTAACTGTATCAGTAACAGAGAACTGGTTACAGCAGTGACATTAAGCTGTACACAGGCAGTAGACATATCTGTGTTTGAGCACAAGTCCTGGAGCCACATGCGCAAAGCATAGATTTAGAAGATACATGGATGATTGCAAACTTCACATCTTTGTTTTCTTTAATTGTCTTACAAATGCAGAAGAAGCAATCAGAAGTTCTCACCAGTTTCTGTGCTTGATGGGATTCGTATACCTTTTGTCAGTGCAAAAGTTGACTAGCTGTCTGTAGCAGCTCTTTCTCCCTTCTGTGACCTTACTTATTGCTTAAAAACCTTTTTGCAGTAATTCAAGACTTTGTTCCCTCCTCTCTGAGTTATGACACATCACTATATACAGGACTGTGCTAACACATTAGAAGGAAATTTCACATGTTGCATAAAGTTACTACCTGCGAGTTTTAGTGGATATTTTCATAGGATCAATATTATTAGTGACTCTTCAAAATCTTTGCTGTCTTTCAACTTGGTTAACAAGTATGGAGCCTCATTCTCCATACTGAACACTATGTCAGCTTTGGAATTTCAATTAACAGCCTTTAGACAGAACCTCTAAAGGGGAAGATATATTTTACTCTAAGGCACCTTGGTATAGTCAGATCAGGAGTGTGAGGTTCTCAAATTTTTCATGCCTTGCTTGGTTGCATAAGGCAAATGACGGATGTGAAGAAGACACAGATTCTCTGAAAGTTTTGGTGGTTTCTGAGTAGGCTGAATGCATCATTAATGTAATTTATTTGCTTTTTATCTATCTGGCATGCAGTTGGAGCAATGGATGTTAACAATGAATTATTGTGAAAATCAGAGAAAACTGTAGAATATGTCACTTCATTAAAACTGCAATCACTGATGGAAATTTGATGGGGAAAACACAAGAAAAATCTAAACTACATGATAATCAACAGAAAACTTGACTTTCACTTGAGGTTCTTGGTGTTACCTCCTTAATCACTTGGACAAAAAAATATTGAGAATAAAGGCAAAAATCAGGTGAAAAGGTAAATAAATAACCCAACGCATGAAACGTATTTCCCAGCTTTGATGGGAAACCGTGCTATACATATTTGCAAAGTGTTTTCACAAGAACCTGGACATGAGTATTTTTGTCTGAAATAATCCAGGCAAAAAAATTTCAATTAACTGGTCCTGATTCATCAGTGCTGTCCAGTAGAAAGCCTCAGATCTAGTGCTACCTCAATATTTTACACTCCACTGCTCTCCTAACTTCCTGTGTAAACACTGGTACAAATTACTGCAAATAAGGAGAGCAGATGCTATTCGTTAGAACAACTTCATCTTCTCTTCCATAATTGGTGAAAAAGATAATACGTATATGAAAGGTTAAGATATTTGACCTGGCAGCTATATAGAAAGACATTGCACTGATACCATGTTTTTATATGTCTTGGGTTCTGGTTTTATACTGTTGCAGTTAATAATTTGTTATTTGCACATTGCAATCTGATTTGAAGCAATTGTAAAAAGCTTTCCCCATAATTCTCCTTGACCAAGTGGTTAATTAACATTCATATTTTTCCCTATTTTATACATGCTCTAGCCTCATCCTCAGGAATGAGTATCTTAAATTAAAACATTTTCATTACTGGTAAATTTAGCTAGTAGAGCTTGTTGCAGAGAAAAAGAGCATGAGTTACTCATTTATATTCTTTTAACTTTTCGAATTTGTCAGGAAAATAGAATGAGATAAAGAACAAGCTTTTGACATACCACTTCAGGATATGGTTCACTTCAGGATATGGTTTAGTGGGTATGGTGGTTTTGGGTTGATGGCTGGACTCGATGATCTTAAAGGTCTTTTCCAATCTTAATCATTCTGTGATTCTGTGATTTTGACTGATGACACAATAAAACGCTGTAAAATGCAATGACAATCCATTTTACAGGCATGTAACAAAAAATGTTAGTCCCTCTTGTTCTATTGAGATATAAATTACAAGTTTCATCATGCTGCTAAATCCTCAAAAATGTGTAGTCAGAATAGTCTGGTTAAACTAATAATTTAAAATCTCTTAACTGAGAGCTGCAATGGTATCTAAGAATAAATATAGATAAGACAAACATTAAGCTGCTTCTTGCTTTGTGGACAATCAGGCTGAAGCAATCTTAGTAGGAGTTCCCATGAATTTGAATTGTCGTGTTTTCTGGCTTTGTTGTCAGACAGAAGACAACATTTGTAAAAAATGGGTAACTATAAACCCCATATTCTGTTCCTTCAGAGTAGAAAATAAATATCCAGAGTTCAGGGACTATTAGGAATAGCAATATGTTTCATTTCAGAAAAAAATATTTGACCAAAATATTTTATGTATGGTTTTCTACATGTGTGTGTAAGCATACATAATACATATACAAAACACAAAATTATTATGGCAGTTGGATGTATTTTGAAGCTGGTGTTTTGAAGCACAAGTGTAGATCAAGGACCATTCCCTGCTGGCAGCTGCATGCAGGCTGCTATTGACGGTATAGGGGATGAGAGGGATGCATACAACCTGTGACATGCTACTTGTACCTTATGTCCTAGCCTATTTATTTGGTAGAATTGCTTCATCAAGGACCAAGTTCATCCCTGCTCAGTATGTGATACCTATAATTTTTAAGTAGTAAGATCAGAGAGACCTCAAGCACTGTAACTTGGGGAGGCCAGTGGAGTGGAAATATGCTCTCCTGGTGGTCATCGAGCCTTTACAGAACTAGTCCCTAACAGAAAAAAGTAGGGGGTTTTGACCAGTCTTTCAGAAAACACATGCATTTGCTGGTGTGACCCATACCTTGGGATTTGTCCTGGTTTCAGCTCTTAATTTTCTTCACAGAAGCTAGTGTGAGGCTATGTTTTGGATTTGGGATGAAAAAATATTCATGACATACTGATGTGTTGAGTTGTTGCTAAGCAGTCGAGGACAGTCCAGCTTCTCGTGCTGCCCTGCCAGCGAGCAGGATGGGGGTACACGGGAAGCTGGGAGGGGGCACAGCCCGGACAGCTGACCCAAACTGTCCAAAGAGATATTCATACCATATCACATCATGCTCAGTACATAAAGCTATGGGAAGGAGAAGGAATTGAGGGGGACATTCGGAGTTACAGTGCTTGTCTTCCCAAGAAACCATTACACATGATGCAGCCCTGCTTTCCTAGAGGTGGCTGAACACCTGCCTGCCCATGGGGAGTGGTGAATGAATTCCTTGTTTTCCTTTGCTTGTGTGTACAGCTTTTTATTTACCTATTAAAATGTCTTTATCTCATAAGTTTTCTTACTTTTGCTATTCCGATTCTGTCCCCCATACCACCAGGGGCAGGGTGAGCGAGTGGCCGTGTGGTGCTTAGTCGCTGACTGGGGTTAAACCACGACAGATTTAATTTCACCTTTGGGGAATAGACAAAAGGATATTGTTATTCAGTAAACTTCATAGTTCAATATACAGTATAAAGTGAATTAATTGTCCTATGTCTGCAGACTTTTTTATTGCGCACCTCTGAAAATATTCTTATAAGGAGCTATCCATGCTCAAAGAGAAAAATAAACAGGGATCCAATTTCCTCAAAGTAATAATAGAGGATGGCACATCTGTAAGCAAGTAACGCTCACCTTCTAGATTCTTAGTTCAAAAAACAACGTCTGACGTAAAGTGACCTAAGCTTGCCACCAGTTCTCAAAAAAAAAAAAAAAGAAAGAAAATAGCACTGTTAGAGCAGCAGTTTATTAAATGTATTGGTCTATAAGATCAATATATGTCTCAAGGGAATTCCTGTAGGCTTCCAAGGTATTTTAGAAATATTCTCTTGCTTCATCTCTTTCAGTGAATAATTAAGCAGAATATTTAAATTATTGTTTTTCCCTGTCACACCTCTAAAACACACCCCTTACAAGTGAGTTATCCTAACTAATTATCTATTTCCTGGTGAACTTATGAACAGTTAAGCAGACAGTTACTGGTTCAGAGAAAGAGCTTTCCATTTATGAAATGTGAAACATCATCATAACACACTTACTTAAAGACAGTAAAACACATATTTAAAACACCCATATTTTTTAAGACCTTGGCCATATGTTCAGTCTTTAATAGCCAGTCCAGGTATCCA
>NW_010546984.1:0-13501 GCF_000687285.1 Phaethon lepturus
GGCTGCTCTCCAGCCACTCCTCCCCAAGCTTCTGGCTTCTGGCAATGTCATTCAGCCAAGTGGAGACCATAGCTGGGGCTTCTTCTGGGAGGGTGATGACCACTCATCGGGAGAACCTCTAGAGCCAGGAGGGAGGACTGCACCCCACCTGCATGCCTGCCCTGTATGCCCTACCTGTGCGAACTGCCACACAAACTAACATGCCACACCCTTCTGATGTGCCACATCCTTCTGATGTGCCATGTCTGTTTGCCTGCCCTGTTCACTGTGCTCTGAGTTGCTGTGCTCCCTCGGGGCTGCTCTTGTATGTGAGGGGCTTTGGCCACCACCAAATCAAGAATTTAATCTGAATCGAGTTTAATCTGCACCGCAGTATTTAATGTATTTTCCCAGGAAAATCATTAATTCAAAAAATGTATCACACAAATATTAGTTACTAGGATGTCTCTATAAATGAACAGAACAGAATATCAATCAAATTTCAAATTGAAGAGAATAAACTGTTTCAGCTTCATGGAAGGTATTTAATCTTAATTCTGATTTCAACCAGACCCTTTATTGTGCCAGAGAAAACGAATCTGTAGATATTTATTAAAGATGTCCATACTGGGTTTGCATCTAATGAAAATTACATGAGAGCTGAATTTCAGTTTGAGACCGAAGGTGTAATTCAGCTCAGTTAAAAATACTCAGGACTTCATAGGTCATAAGATATGTTTGTCAGCCCATATGGATTTTGTGGATACTCTATCTCATTTCAGGTGATACTCAACACTTATTTTAAGCATTTTTTTAATCCAGCCCTCAGACACTTAAATAGAGGTATCTCTGTGTAGATATCCATATTTAAGTTTTACATACATTCAGTGATGAACTCTAAACAATGCAGTCAATGAAGCTTGGGTGGTGATTCATCTGATAAATCACAAGTGATTTAAAATACTTTTCTTAAATTTATGCTTCTGGTATCATTTAGGATGCCTTATGCTGTCTTAAATTCTTGAATGAGACTGGCAGATATGATACAATTTGCACAGGAGACATGTGCCCTTTCGATTTGGCTGATGGGAGTACCATTGGTCAACTCAAAAGGCACAGTCTGTCTATGTTCAAGCAGCTGAATGGAGCTATTGCATTACTTGATCTGAACTGGTCCTTCAGGAATTTTCCCTTGATTTATCTACATATACAAATGTCCAGGTGAGCTAATCTGGAGCTGGAAAACACCTGAGAAAGAGGAATTTTTAGAGATATTGTAACATAATATAAATTGATACATACATGTACTCAGGTCAGACATCTACTATTGAGCCAGTCAACTGAATCCTAGGAAGAAACAGTCACTTCAAGAGGGTAATTAATGTTATTTTAAAATGGACATCTAAAACAGATAAGAATCACCTTGTGCCAAGAATCATTTTCTTATTCCTTGGCAGTAGTTGCAATTGTGGTCTAAGGAGATTTGTTAAGATTTAGCCCATGTAACTTTTAGATTTCTATTTCACATCTTATTCTTTATTACAGAACTATTCCCAGGCTTCTTTGCCTATCCTAGACTCGTACAGATCACATGGTAAGTCTGACCTAGCAGCAAACTGCACTACTGTATTCAGCAAATATGTTTTATTTTATGAAGTGTTAATATGTTACAGTAACAATAAAAAACAATATTTATTTTCCAAAGAGAAATAATTTGTGTATATAAATATATAGGTTTATATATCATATATGTATACAATAACCTGTATACATATATATGCATACCTGTATGTGCATACATATGCATATATATTCATACATGCATGCATACTTACATATTAATAAAGCGCACATATGGGAAACTTTTATCTAAAATTATTTTATATGTGTGGTAAATAAAGAAGTATTAGTGCTGGATGAGTGGATGCAGTGTGCATGTGGACTGTTCAAACTAATTCATAGCCCTGGGCATGCATATGAATAGCTAGCAAAAAAAAGAGTATTATATTTAGGGAACAATTTTTTTTATTTTGGTTTTTATAGTTCTGTCATTGTTTTTAAAAGAAGTATCAGTTACATAAATTCATTCTTTCATTCCCACCATTGTTGTATGATATTGTAAATAAGGTCTCTCAACATCTGAAATTTTATTTTATATAATTATATTCAGCTTCTCTCTTTTATTGGATCCATTTCAGGGGCCCATGAACTTCACTGGAAATTGAGCTGGTCCCTCAGGTTCCACACCACAGATATTAGTTTGACTTAGGGCTCAGACAGAAGTTTTTGCAACTTAATCACATTACTGTGTGTCATCAGAATCAAAATAATAGTTAAATATTCATACTCTTAGCCCATATAAATTTGAAGTAAAATGTGCTAGTTTAAACCTCTGTCACTGAGATATAAATTAATTTGTTCCACCTTCTGTTTGCTGCAGACTAAGATCTCTTGCATAGTCGGTTTCTGTAGCTCAAATGACGTACAGTAACTGGTTTAACTAGTAATGTATGAATGTTCCTGAATTAAGTGTTCTGTATTCTTAAATGATCAGTAGGCCTTATAAGCTAATAAATATTATTTACCACCTTTAACTTATTTCTTTACAGACTTAGAACTCAACATTGCATAGGATGACACTGATGGAGAGCGATCCTTCTTACACAGCTCAGAGTATTAGTTTTCATACAGAGGAAGAGATCAGATATATAAGTATTTTACAGTTCGTAAGAGAACATTTGAAACCAAAATAATATTTGGATGGATTATTTAATTTAAAAAGCATTGTGTAGCACCTAGATAACTTTTAGAAACAGAGGATGCTGCTACAAAAGATATAAGTCTCAGTCATCCAATCTCTTGTTAGCTACACACTGGGGTAATGCCCAATGACTTCAGTGGTCCACTCTGCAGTTGTAAGAGGTTTCTCTTTGGAAAGCTGGTTAGAGGATTAGTACCCAATTTTGAGAAATGTTTGATTTAGGATGTAAAAATTATATTAAAAAATGATATTAAGGAATGAAAAGACTAGGATAAAGGCAAGGACATGAAAGGGTTTTTCTATTGCAGGGAATGTGCTTTGAGAAAAGCTTATCAAAGTCTTTAGTGTGGTGGTTTTGTTATCAGAGATATTTTTATATCACTCAGAAACATGGCACAGACATTCCTTGATGATATTTCTACTGTTATTTCTCAGACTGGAGATTTGTCTTCGGGGACAGACAAAAACTCAAGGAAGCTATGTGAAAACTAAAAAAAAAAAAAACAACCACAACCGGAGAGAACGGTTTCTCTCAAAATCCTCCATCTCCTTAAGCCTCAAAATACCTTTTATTCTGAAACACAGCATGGGTATGGAAATACCAAATCATATCATGAAGCAGGCCACTCTTGAAAGGGATGAACATGAACAAAAGAAGGTTCTAGTCAGGACAAGTTAAATTGCACCTTTTGGGAAACTACAGGGTTTTAGGTTGCATGAGCAAATGTTGTGGTTTGAAAATGTTTTCAATCACTTTCCTGTACTTCCAAAACTTTTGTATGCATGAAAAATATGAAGTAAATTAAAAGTTTCAATTGTAACCATATTGGTGAGTTACATTTTCTTATTTTGTTAAGTACCAGCATTAAGTATTAAAACTAAATGCTTATTAGCCCATTCTCCATATTTCAGTAATTTTAGTCTCTTTTCATTCCCACACCAGCAGTGACAGGGCATGTCAAAGGAATGAAGATGAGACATTTCTAGAACTGAGTTACCACATTAATTGTCTCTGTCAGAAAATACTACGTATCAGTTTTTGTTGGGTTGATCTCAAATCACCAACTTAGAAGTGAAAGGTGCATACCCCTTTATTTATTCTTCCAAATTAGTTTGCATTTGGTATTCACTTTAAGGCTAGGATATCTAGAAAAGACCAATGGAGGGTTATGTCATATTCACTGTATGAAATATGAAATAAATTAGATTGTGTCATTTTCTAAAACTAAAGTGGAAGGAGACAATGGTTAAAAAATGGCACTATCTAGTACACATGAAAGAAGTGAATATTTCTGTGTTCAGTGTCACCTTGTGAGAGCTATTGCAGTTCTTGCTAGTTCACTGCCCTCCAAAGCTGGAAATTTGGTTTATACAGCATCCCTTGCGAGACAAAACTCATCCCATCGCTGGCTATAAAAGCAATAGAAGATGGAAGCCCCACTCAGTCACAAGTCACATGCAGCACCAGACCCATGGGCAAAGCTTCATGGATCTAGTATGCAAATTTAAAATGAAATTCTGTCACTTAAGTTTCACTTCCAGTTCTTTCTGCGTGACCCACAAGAAGATACCTAATCCTTCCATGTATCAACTGATGTGGACTGTGACATGATTATGAGGTCTTTGTAAACTGTAAATCTTTTCATTGCTTCTTTCTGCTACCCTATCTATGCTGTCTGTCAAGTGTATTTAAACTGCTGGGACTTAAGCTATTATTTACCTTTATGGTAGTATATTGGGTGATTTAGGATAATCCTGGTGAAAGCTCTAGAGAGAGCTGTAAAACAAACAGAAGGTAATAAAATAGCCTTTGTGAGTGTGTAATGAAGAAAAAATCTAGTAGCTAGCTTAAATGACTAAACCATTACAAATCCATTTGTTCACTTTTGGTCCAGGTCCTTCTGTCCTTTAACCATTCTACACAAGCATCTAAGGTTTATATTAATTTTTACATGCTTCAGCACAAATGATTGTCCGTGTTGTTCCTAAAAGCATAAACCATCGTTCCTACCAGAGTAGGTCCTGCATAGAACCCCTTCACTTTTCTTCATAATAGAAGTATTTATTTCTAAATCATTCATATATTACATTAGGACCTAAGTTAAAAAGAATGTCTGTAAGCTCACACTCAAAGGCATACAAAGGCTATGTTAAGCAAAGAAAGACAAAAAAGAACAGCACAGTTCCTACATAGCCTGAAGGAATTAAGCTCTTATTTTCCCCTGCTGTCCCCATTGAAAATCTTTTACATTAATTCTTTCAAGATGGAGCTTAAAAGTAGAAATCAGTAGATGAAACTACCAGATCACTAAATTAAACAGAAGTGCATGGTTCTATAGGCATAAATCCAATAGAACAAGGTTAAAAACAAAATCAAGAACAACAAGTGGTTACAGCTCATCTCACACTATTAAATAGGTCAGTGATTTCTGTCTAGAAAGTCACAGCTAACATCTCTTCCAACTCAAGGGAAGATGTGTTAATTGTAAAGTGAATGGTACATGATGTTTTACCATTCACTCAGAATTCTCTGACCTGAATTTCACCTCTGTCTTAGATCACTGTGGCTTGAGCTAAAATGACTGAAATTAACTGAGCCACAGAGAATTATAATAATAGACTTTTAGCAGCTAACCTAAATGTAATAAATGTATTTCAGTATCAGCACACACATAGTACATACATTTAATTTTAAAAAATGTATATGGGTTATGGCTTAGAAATCACATCAATATTTATACAACCTCTTCACTAGGACAAGGTGTTGGTTGTGCACAACTGCTATTAAATCAGTAGGTGGCCACACAGCAGTGAAGTTGAAGCAGTAATTGCCACACACTTGTATCATCTCCCTTGCCCATCCTTCCATTGATCAAATGGACCCTGGGGTGACTACACTGATTTTGCATTTCTGAAGTAGAATACACAGAACTTGTAGCAGTCAGTAGGTGAATATAGCCTCTTTTTTGTAGACTGCATGTATAACAAAATATACAAACCTGGGTCTTTTGCCTGGCTCTCAGCATTTGCCTGGCTATCCATGCATGAATGGAAAGAGGAACACTGCATGATGTGAATTATTTCTGGACTAAGTATAAACAATACATGAACACAATACAAAGACATAAGTTAGTGATAGGCCTACACTGATTGAATATCACCCCATCCTTACACATCCAAGAATTCTTCCTACTTAGAGAGTGCAATAATGAGGAGCTGTATGCTTAGAAATAAACTTTTCAGACAGTCAAAGTGAAGATGTTAATCTTGGCAGTCTCAGCCTTCTAAGAAAGGCCTAGAGACACTGACAGTTGTTGAAAGATCTCACTTTGGTCCTGTTTCATAGCTTCTGGCAAATGTAAGTTCTTGTGATAAAAAGGAGCACAAGGAAGATGGTAAAAAGTAAAATGTAAAGACTGTTCCTTGCCTCACAGTATATCATAGTAGAGGTGATCAGGGTATGTTCTGAGATGCCATGTCATAAGTGCTTCTAGAATATAAATCCAGTAATTAGAGTGACATTAGTGACATTAGTGACATGCTGAAAGATGAGGAAGATGAAAATGTTTATTAGTCGCCATTCCTAACAAAACTATTGGCCTACACTTTCACGCTGGATCTGCTTCACCTAGTGAGAGTAAAGATGTGACTTCCTTCAGTAGTCACAATGTGATTTCCCCATAACAGACACTAGTTATGAGAAGACAAATCATGATCACATGACCACATATTGGAAACATATGCAGATGTTAAACTCTGACAGTAATTCATTTAGTAAGATCAGCCTGAAGCAATAAGTCAGAGAAGGATTTTAACATGAAGAATTCAACCAGCAGTGGAACTGGATGGTCTGTAACATGGGAAATCAGTTTTTAATCAGTGTGTTGTCACAGAGAATGGATTTAACTGATTTCTAGACAAGTACATAATCAAAAGCACTTAGTAAACCTTCCACCTCTGTATGTATGGGTATATGAATAAATTATTGGATTGTTTTCAGGCATTTTGGAAAAAAAAACAAAAATAGATAAAAATATAAGTATAGAATCCACTGTTTCCAGTAACAATAGAAAGCACTAGTATTTTATGCATATCTTTGCTCAAATATTGGTAAAATCTAAGACTAGAAAATGGTAGATGATTCATTCTCATATTAAGTCTTACGATGCATGGGTAAGAATGGCATCAATGTTTATATTAATACAACATAGGGATCAGCAATGACTTCCATAGATTAAAAGTGATGATTATGGGACCTTGAATCAGTAATACTTTGACATACTTGAAGGTCTCTACACATTAGCAAGTCCATTCCTGTGGATCTTGTGAAAAGGAAGCAAGAAGATTTTTAGTGACAGAAAACTGTAGGGGAAATTAATAAATTTTAAAATAAAAAAAAATCATTCATAACCAGGATATGCAGTATTCTTGAAGCACTAGGTAATTCCAGTTGTAATATAAAATCCCAATTGGAGGCACCTCACTCAATTTCTTTATCTATGAACATGAAGGCCTTCATTATTGTAGACTCTTCCTTAATAATTAACTCCTAATACAAATAGACAAAACTGAATTTTGCAAAGTGTCTTCCCCAGCAAGAATGGGAAACTGCTGTTTGATTTCAAGCACTGCGTAATCCTGCTGCCCGAGCACTCATAATACACTTCTGAGCTCTACAAATTTTCATACTGTTATTCAGGCAATTAGCAGGCTAATAAATTATTTTACATCACTTTCTTTAAGAGACTTCCTTGAGACCACTTCTTCAACAAGATATTCAAGGTCTACCTTAATCATCAGCCACGGTGCATAAGGTATGTTCCTGGCTTTCATGGGGACATGTACAACTCTCAGAGCCAGCTGTATTGGCATCTGCAGCCCATTATCTGTCCTTACTTCTTCAGAAGACAATTCAAGGTACTCATAAACAATCTTTTTTAGTTGTTCTTCAGTGATTCCCCGAGGTGTGAATGCATCTCCCTATCTCAGAGATTCTTGTATTTTGTAGGAAAATCTTAGAAAATAATAAGAGAACTCCTTCCCTGGGACAAGCTGCATCAGATTATGACCTTGAGACTTACAACACTAAGTACAAAGTATTCTTGAAGACTTCACAATGGTTTGGCAATGAGAGGACAAGACAGAAAAAAATGATGGAATGTATTTTTATGGTGGTAATTTCAGAACAATTTTTTAATTGTCCTTATTAACTTTTGGCTTTTAAAGAACACACTACTGCAAAAATACCACTCAGCATTTCTGAATTTTTATAAAGACTACTGATGTTATCTTTCAGAGCCTAAGGAATATTTTGTGTATTTAGTCTTGCCTGATAATTCTTGTGGGGTGAATTCCCATTTTTTGTATAAGTTTATAAACTGTGGTAGTTCTAAATGTGACACAGAGTTCACAGGAGTTATCATCATAGTATACAGCTATACTCATTCAGCAGCTTAAACAAAAATCAAACATGATGATATTTTTTTTTTTTTTGCAGTCCAAAGGAGACAGTCTTGTAATTTTGTCTTCCAGGACATCACAGAAGTTGCAAAGCTGAATGTTACATCTCAGTAATAAAGTATCAATGTCATCATCAGTTTACCTTCCTTACCTGTGAAATTGAAATATGCAAACAATAAAGAGCATTGTTGAAAAAAAAAATTACGTTAGCAGGTCCATGGTTTCAGCATATGCTTTTTTTATGAATAACCATACAATGATGAAGATATGAGTTTCACAATAACAACTGGTTTTGTCTATCTTACTTGCTTCATAGTAATGTGAATAAGGAACCCGTTCTTTATTAAAAGTATAGTTCTACTTTTGTTCATCTCCTTGGTTTATATCAGCATTGTCATCTGAAGTTACACATGATCACATTAATTCAGGTTTTACAGTGTGCTTCCTGTCTGTGCTCACGTTCACAGCCTTCTTCCCCAGTAAGTAAACGCACAATTCCTCTCTCTCTTTTCAATCTTCAGAAGGATCTCCTCTCTTCAGTGGGAATATGACATTGTATTTGTGGAATACATGCACAAAATAAAAGCTTCTGGCACAAATCTTTACTGCTGGCACGTTGCAGGGCAGCATAAAAATGTAGGGTCTCCTGAATCTCTCTATGATTTCTACTAGTCATGATGGGAATTCTTTCAGCAGCAACAAAGAACAAGATCCTGAACATAGAAACATCTTACATCAGCATCTTAGAACAAAGCCATGGTACATCCTTGTTCAGAACATATCCAAAAATAGGTATTTTATTACATATCTAATGATAAATGATAATAAACCACATCTCTATCCTACTTAAGAAACCCCATAAATCAGGATTTTTAAATCTATCTCTAATTCCTTTTTTCTGTTTATAAATATGTGTTTTGCGTACTGTCTCATGACAATACAAAAATATTTAGTGGCTAATGTTGTATTCTTCTATTCAGCTTCACTAATGATAAACCTCACATTTTTTACATTGCATCAGAAGGCAGGCTAATCAACCCCATCTTATTTATCCTTATACATCTTTGGTACATTTGTAAAATCAATACATGAAATTGCTTATTTTTTTCTGATATTACAAAAATAGACTAAATCTAAATAGCACATTACTGCTGTATGCTAGGTAAGAATGTAAAAATAGATGGACATTTGACTTGACAAAGACATTTATTAAACTCCTCTCATATCCTGAAAGGCTGTCCATGGGGATATGATACATTATCAGTTGTTCTCCACTTAATTTTTTGTGTCACCATAAATTAAGTATGGTAATTGCTGCTGCATAATGAAAGATTAAATTAAAAGCTGCAGTCCTGATCTAATATACCGTTTATATTTTCATGAATTTAATATTTAATTCCCTGCTTTGTAAAGACTCATGGACATGTTTAACTTTCTGCACCACAATAATCATAAAGGTAAACATATAAATGAATTTCATTTAAGAATGGGATCCTGAGGAAATTATTAAACAGACACCTCCTATATACAGTGTTGTTCTGTATTTCCTTGGTTATCAAATTGAATTTGTTGAGCATAACGGCATTTACAAACCAGCAAACTTACTAAAATATCTGGAAAAGTTTTAACTTACCTCAATAAGTTTTAAATCAGACTGTGTACACATTTGTAACTCTTTTTCCCTGTCATCCAATAACATATCGCACAATTTTAACATTTATCTCAATAGGAGGAGAAACATTCCCTCAGATTTAAAATTTTTCAAACTCAATTGAGAAAGTCCCTAAATTAAGGACCAGTATATCACTAGTGGCTCTTAAACGCTGAAAGGAACTTTTTTAATCCCTTAGCATAAAAGTAAATGATACTTTGGGAAAAGTATACTTTTTTCTCTTTGAGGTTGACAGAATCAAAACCAATACAAGTTACACTTTCTTCTGGCTTTTTCTAATGGAAAGTCATCTCTATGTTGTCCAAAGAGACTGGACCTTGGCAGCATTTGGTGCTAGACTTCAAAACCATTAAATTCTTTGTCCAAGCCAAAGTTGGAAGATGTGCCAATGGTTTAGTATCTCTGACGTAGTCTCCTGCAAGATTTCTCAGGCTCTTATTTACCTCAGTGTTTGGTCTCCAGCATTTACGTCAGCCCAAACAACTACTGTATTATGTTTCAGCAGAAAAAAAATATTTTTTGTACTGTGATCTCTGAGTGTTACGTTATGTACCACTTGGATTAGCAATTTGTCTGAGATTTTAAAATCTTTCTGCAGTACCTTATCTGTAAATCTCATTTCTCAATTTGAAAATCAAAATTGCCAAGAGTTTCTTTAGCTGAAAGCCAGACCCTTATTTTACTTCTACTTTAAATCTGCTGTAACACATGGCTTACTTGATTTTCTTTGTATGTTTGGGGTTGCACAGAGCTCCTGCTGAGATTCTGATACGAGTGCAAAGCAAAGACGGCTCCTAAAAGAAATTAACAACCCTCTTATTGCTAATTAAAAGCTCTTTGCTTTCTCTCCACATGGCCACTGCAGCTGCTTCACATCCTCTCAATGTTTCGAAAACACATAAATTCAAAGACAATATTGTGAACAGCACCTGGCACTAGCTGCACCTGCCGTGATGAGACTGTATTTCATTCTGTCAGTAAATTAAAATTCTCCAGGGCTGAAAAGGATGCTTTTTTTCTCATTCAGCTTCTTCCATTGTCCCCAGTGGTAAAGAGACAGTAGTTTTCCTTCCATTTTCGATACTAAATATATCATATTGTTGTTTGCTTCAGTGGTGCAGACACCTGCCTCCTGCTGTAAATGTTGTGTTCCACTTTTGAAAGATTTCCCCAGGGCTCCACATTCAAGTATTGGCTTGTAACTATGGCTTAATACCATGTCAGAATCTCTTAAGGAAGATACAGCTTGTCAAGTCATCTCAGGACTAAACCTTCATTTAGTGAAATCCTGAAAATGTCCTTTGAGTGTTTGAAGCATAAGAAGACAAATAAAAGGGTAGCAAGTCATTTGTAAAGATAATAGCTAACAGCATGCATTTTCCCTTTCCCTTCCCCCCTTTCCATTAAATGTTGATAAAGAAAGAAGATCAAACTGCAGGTCAGTGATCTTTGTTATTTATATTCAGGTCAAAGAAAGTTCCAAACTTTTGTGGTTTTGGTATGGCAGCAAAAAGGAAGAAAAGAGAAAGAATACCTCAATCAAACTGTGATAGATTCAAGCACTGACAGATTGATCTCAGAGCTTATTTTCAGAAAAAAAGGGCAAATCACAGGCAGGAATTGTTTCAATATAAAGACTTAATGGACAACAAAAGAATTTGTCTGGATCCTTGTGATATTTGGCACTGCTGTGTTTGCTGCAGTTCAGGAGTATTTTTTAGGAATAAACCCATAATGATTGTATCAGAAGTGGAACTACAATGGAAATTATTATACTAGTTTTAGTATGCAATAAGAGAGAGTTTCCCAGCAACTTCTGTTACAAGAGTACATGTGAAAAGTGAAAGTATTCACAGATAGTATGAGTTCACTTTTCAGGTTCTCTGAAGAAATATTAAGCCTATTCATAGATTTCTAAATCCTTCACAAAATTGTACTAATATTTTCCAACAAAGAGAAAAAAAAAACTCACACCAAAACCCAACACCACCTAATGCACTGAAACCTAATAAGGACAAATTAAAAAGGACAACGGTCTACATTTTAATATTATTTTTCACCCTAATAGTCTCTTTTCGATAAAATAAGGAAAAAAATGTACTAAACAGTAGCAAAAGCACTTCAAGACATTACTGTCCCTTTCGTTTCCTCAGCTCCTCCTTTTTAGTCCTCACCTAGAGTTCTCACAGCAGAACCAAATGTGTAAGTATGCAGGCTTGAAGGAGCGTGTGTGCATGCTTGGCATTAATGTAAATTTGATAGTTTAACACATCATGGCAAACTCTCTATGGAAGCATCCAAGGGGAACTAACAGTTCTCACTCAGTCAAGAGCACAGCATGGAGAAAAGGAAACAGTAACATTGGACTGAAGAGTTGTTGCAGGTAGGAGAAAAGTAATAATATTTGGCCTGTTAGGTAATAACATTTGACCTGTTGCAATCCTGAAAAAAATCTCTGAAATAATACCTATTGCTCATGCATAACTCATGAAAGTGTATCAGTAAGTCCAATCTGACTGTACTTAGGAAATCCTGCCAGCAGTTTTCAACAGGTCTAAGTGAATTTTAACCAGAGGTTGATCAAATTTATGTGATTCCATAGCACCACCATTCAGAAATCTGACATGCAATCTGAACATTTTATTGAGGTTACTTTGTGGACTTCAGTACCCTAAGACATACAACTTATGAATTCGCTAGGAAAGAAAGTGGAAGGTGTACGTGTTGCCTCTACCAAGCAAAACCTTTACAATTTTATAGCTGTGGGTAAAGTAAAAAAAAAAAAAAAAATCCATTTTTATTGTTACAGTGTTGAGTTTTTAAAAAAACTTAGAGCAATTGAGAAAATGTGTTAAAGATCCAGTCAGAGGAACTTTTAAAACACCATAAAATAACTTCAATACTTTGTTACACTATTAAAAATATCATAATGCCATTATGCTGCCATTTTAAAAGTCTATTCAAATCATTAGATAATTAAATCTTTTCAATTAAATAATATTCAGGTATTAGTTTCTGAAGTTTATGTTTTATTTTTAAAAAATGTGTTGGTTTTTTTTTTTTAAAGTGGCAAATACTTTGAGTACTTGCATTCCTGATCATCCCTACTAAAATAATTTCAGGCAGTAGTAGTGCATCTGAGTCACCATGACAGATTTTAATTTTTAAAAGAAATCACATTTCCTTCTTTTTCCCTAATTTCATTTATAAACCTTAAGGCTTTTTGCAGGATAATTCAGTTACTGATTCTATTACTATTCCATCATTTAAATCTATTATTAAAAGTGTAGAATTTTAAAAACAATACCTACTGAATCTATTTTTGGTTTTCGTAGAATCACAGAATCATTAAGGTTGGAAAGGACCTTCAAGATCATCAAGTCCAACCGTTAATCCAACACCAACATGCCTACTAAACCATGTCCCGAAGCACCACATCCACATACTTCCAGTGATAGTGACTCCACCAGCTCCCTGGGCAGCCCATTCCGATGCTTGACCACTCTCTTGGTGAAGAAATTTTTCCTAATATCCAATCTAAACCTCCCCTGGTGTAACTTGAGGCCATTTCCTCTCATCCAAACACTAGTGAGGGGCTAATGAAGCTGGTGAGGGGCCTGGAGCACAAG
>NW_010546985.1:0-17575 GCF_000687285.1 Phaethon lepturus
TGTTTAGGTTAACAGATCGGCAGCAGCCAGAACACGTTTGAAACCTGGCCTGCCAGGTCCTTAGCAAGCTGTCCGCTCCTGTTTAACTGCGCTGATTCAAGTCCTTAATTCAGTGATTAGTTACAAGTTGGTTCATTCTCCTGCAAACACGAGCACTGTCCTGGTTATTGATGAAAAAAAAAGCTAGTTCTACAGGCTCCTGAGCACGGGGATGGTGCGCAGACACACGCACACAAACTACCATAGCGTATTTCCGTAAAGGGAGGAGAACATCCTTATCCTGTACCACTGCAAGGCCAGCCCAGTGCAGCTATTACAGTAACAGACATCTCTGCTGGGAATAATTACACAAATTCACAACTGTTTTCTAGGTCTTCATCAACAGCACTGACTGGTTCAAGGGCCTGGAAGTGCAAGGAGAACCCTTTCACTTGGGTGGGTGGTTTAGAGTGGGTAGAGGCAGGAGGCCTTTAGGAGCTGACAGCCTTTGGATGATGTGCACATGAGGGGCTGGAACCCTCCTCCAGCCAAGATGAGCAGGAAGATAAAAAGGAAGAACTTCTGGCCCTGCTGTGAGAGGGGGAGGTGTGGAAGAGAGGCATGGATGAGACAGCACATAACAGCTTGCCGTTCTTAAAGCGAAAGAAATGGCTTAGTGCATTATACCACCTAAAATACACAAAATTTCCACACGCTTCTGTGAGAATAAATAACCCTGTTAAGTTCTATTTTCCTAAAGCAAACAGCAGCAATTCAGCTGTAGTTTCTTGAAAAAAACTTCAACCAACTGAGAGGCATTTAGCTTTTTTTTTTTAAATTAGGGATTGAGATCATGAGCAAATTTATAGCACATTGATTCATTCCTGTCATTTTGAACAAGGTCAAAGATACCTACTAGCAGTCTGCTCACCACTTCTGGCCTAAATCAAGTCCTTCTGCATCACTTGCATAGTAATACAAAGTAGTCACAGAGGTTTAGCAAATATGATCTGAAAACTTCATCTTTCTTCTCTTGTTTTGTGTTGTATAGTAGCTTATATTTTACCTCATCAAGAAAGGCAAATTTCTGCATAGCTTTATGAGGCATGTCCATGCTCCTTTAAATGAACAAATGAAAGAACAGATGCTTGAGTGCTGCTTGGCAGCAAGAGCATAGGAGTGGCAGAGCCCTTCAGGCACTTTGGGACTTTACACAAAGTATCTCAGGTACCTTGTGTAACAGCAGTATGAGCTGTAAAAAAATCTAGAGGTACAAACTAAAGAATTCCTTCCTTCTAGCATATTACATGGTCCTGTGATGAGAAGCTGACATTCGCCATGCAAAATCCAAGAAGGTTATGCTGTCCCTAATTCCACTGCCACTGAAGTCAGCAAAAAGATCTCTCTGTCTGAAGTACAGGACTATACAGGGATCTAACTGCATTTGGCTTTAAATGCCTTTACATGTTTACAGTTGAAATACACCCAATTCCAGGCAGTATTTACTTGATGTCTATTTCAAATCTGAAAGCATATCTTCATTGTTTTGTCTACACGACTTTACATTTCTTTTCCCTGCATGCTTTCCAGGTTTTAAAACCCCATAATGCAAAAGCCATCTTCCAGCATGAAAGGTACTTCAGATAAAGCCTGGTGGTGTCCAAGGCCAATAAGATTCAGATGCTAGTTATAGAAAAGCCAGCCTAGCATTTTAATCAGTTAAAGACATATTGTACCCTGCAACAATTTGGTGCCCAGGAGTAGATGAGCTGCTGCGTTTTCTGTCACATTTTAACATGAAGGTAGAGTCTAACTTTCACTAATAGCAATTCCCATCCTCAGCTGTGTGAAGGAACCCGCTAAGCAGGCATGGATATGTATAAAGCTGTGAGAAAAGAGATAACAACTCTAATGAAAAGGGGAATTAAGTCTTTCTTGCATTTTCTGTGTTCAAGCAACCTACCGGTAATGACTAACACCCTTTCTGAAACCAGTCATCTCCTTTAAAACTTAAATAGCATCATATGGGAAAAATTTTATTCCATTCTCTCACACACAAATAAGAATTTGTCTATAAACATTCACCAGGCAATAATATAAATTTCTGATTAGTCTCATTCCTTATTACCTATTCAATCAGCTTTTTTGATTACATTGCTGCTAGTGTATGAGAGATTGTTTAGTACTGATTTTACCTTGAATGGCAAAAAATACTCAACAGCTCCCACAAAATACACCTGCTTCACTTATCAACAGTTAGTAATTCTAAACATCCAGAAATGTTTTGCCTAGATTTTATCCTACTTGTGAAGCATAAAAAACAATATACTATTTTATTGTGTAAGTTTAGTTTCTATAACCAGCACCGACAAGGCAGCGCATTCCTGGCATAGAGCAACGTCTACCATAAAAAAAAAAAAGGAGCTGGTCACAAAGAAAAGCAGATCACTGGCTTTGTTTGCGTTGACTGAATACCTGAAGGTAATGTCGCTGGATCATAAAATTAATTCTTGCTTATCATTGCCCTTCCCCTTGGGAAAGATTTGAAAGTTTTGACTTAAAAGAACATCACTGATTTAAGTGCCTAGGGTCAACAAAGCCTGGGGAATGGGGTGACTTTTGAGGGTGAATAGGTTTTCCAATATTTCCTATGTATCTACAAAGTCAGTACAAATTCAGACCAACAGGATAAGCAGATTCTGGATACACATATTCTCTTCTCCAGGTCAGTTGTATACCTCTTACAACAGCCTGATGACTTATGACACCTGAATCCAGTGTTCTGTTGTTTTAATGGCAGTGTTTCTAATTGGATCAATGGGGGGGGGTGGTTTCTGCTCACTATTCAGCTGGAGTTACAATGCCGCGGCCAACGTGATACTCATAAGCAGCACAACAGCCTAGAGAGCTGAAACATACAAAGATCACTTCAGACAGTAATGGAAAAACAGATGCATCATTCACAAGACTGGCATATAAAGAACTCAAAACTGCCAATAACTTTGTCAAGCAGAACTTGTAACACTGTAGGAAAGAATGGAACTGGAAAAATATTTTAAAGGCTATCATGATCACACAACAGGTAATTCTACATTTCCCATGCTTGGAGTGAAACGAGCTGCACTGCTCAGTTCAGCCAATTACCTGGAAAAGCAAGCTTCTGCACACAGATAACCAGGATAAAATTCAAAAGCAGAGTGCATTTCCTAGCACCAGCAGAGGGTTTAACAGATAGCCCAATTAGTCTGGGCAGTTTAGGCAAGCTGATGAAAGGATCCTAAAGAAGGCTAGAACTGGCGTGAGAAAGGAAGAAAATAGAAGAGATGAAGATTATTTAATTGAAAGGAAAACAATGGGCAGAATGACTCTGTTCTGCTTTCTTCTGAAAAAAAGTGGGACTTTGAGTTATGTTGCACTGCTCCAGCTTGGAAGTAAGAGGAATGCGCGACTCTCAGTCACGACTTGGCAAATTGCTGTCCCATCAGTGACTTTCTGTGATTTAATCTTAAACTTCAAAATGGAAAAGGACTGAGGCACTCAAAAGGAGACTGCCAGTGCCCCTGTATCTGTGAGGCCACCATTCTAAAGGTTGACAGGAAAGTGTCTGATTTTCCTCCAGTGAATTAATATCATCAGTACAGTTAAAGGATGTCTGATCAGGAAGATAACTTCACAGTTTTGTTGTAATGGACATACACTCACTCTGACAGGCCAGTCATAAGATCACAGCCAGGTTATGCAGACACAGACACAAAGAATGGAAATTGAATGTCCTCTAAACGAAGATTTACATTCCATAGATCGCTCTGCAAGCGCCCTTAATCTACACTCTTGAAGCCATGGCAGCAGCAGAGGTTTGTAGGTAGGCCAGGCATTGAGGCTGTCAGATGACCCTGGAACACCAAAGCCATGGAGGGACAGTGAGAAGGCAACGATGTGTTGTGAGGAGACACAGACCATTCTGGGGTATTCTATAGTTCTTCTAGCCGTGATAGTTTAACATCAGTAGCTAGAACTAGTGAGCACAAATGAGTCACACTGTTGTACTGGTTTAGGACACAGCGGCTTACCTTAGAAAGCAGCATTGAGGCAATGCTGCCATGAACTGGCAGCCCTAAAAGCAAGCGTGAAATACTTTTCTGTCTTCTCTCTGGTGTCTGGTAAGATTTAGGGTACAACTGATTTTACAGAGCCTTCACAGCTTCTCCAACTTTTTAAAAGATCCTCTGGTATATTCTGTCAATGCAGAACTGGAGAAGAAAAAGGAAAAGATGGTGATTTGACATCATGCAAATGGAACTGTGAAAAGGACTTAAAAACACTCTCCCTAAAGGGTAGATACGTCTCATCTTGAAAAGGCAAGAAAGCCTAGCAATTTCTCCCCAAATCTGACTCTTCTGAACAGCGTTAGAGGACAAGCACATGTGGGTGGGAGCAAACCTTGCAGCAAGACAGAAGGAACACGTATCCGAAGGACTCGTGTATAAACTGCCTTGTTAACAGATGTTTCATGTAAGTTTTATTGGGCTGAACACGATGAAAACCTAAAAATTCCCATGAAGTTTCCCAGGAGTTGCAGCTCGGTATTGCAGACTCCGGGTTTCTTTCAAGAATTCTGGAATATGGCAAAACCAGACCCAGAACTGCCCCCAGACCGATGTCTTCAGGTGACTCTTCTGTTGTGGAAGATTGGCTTTTTGTTTGGCCAAGCAGCCCGGGCTTTCACCCACCAGGCTAGGTCTGTAAGACATGCACGTTTCATGATTTCCGGAAATAGAAATCTGACATGGGTGGGAGAGCTCATGCTGTATGCCGCCCCATCAGCACGTTGTAGATTCAAGTGACTGCAAGGCGATCAACATCTCTAAATGTAATAAAAAAGCTTTCCTTCCCGAAACCTGGATTCCTTGTCTTGCACTGAGCTCAACTTTGCGTTGTTTGTTCCTTCAATGCATATATCCAGCCTGATTTCAGGGCAGGCTTCTCTCCAGTAGGCCAGGTAAATGCTTCTAAGGATTTCCTGAAAAAAAGTCCACCAAACTGATCAGCACTTTTCACAGGCATGTGCTGTGTTGCAGCAGTAATGACCACCGTTCATCTCATGGCTTTGTAGAGTTACTGTGCTGTGGCTTGTAGCAGGATATACTGCAGCTAATGAAATTTGAAAATTATAGCTTATATTTTTCTCAGGGTAAAAATAAAAATAAAATCAGGCAATGCAACTTTTATAGTTTATAGTATAGACTATTTCAGTTGGAAGGGACCTACAGTCATCATCTAATCCAACTGCCTGACCAATTCAGGGCTGGCCAACAGTTAAAGCATGTTATTAAGGGCATTGCCCAAATGCCTCTTAAACACTGACAGGCTTGAGCCATCAACCACCTCTCTAGGAAGCCTGTTCCAGTGTTTGACCACCTTCTCGGTAAAGAAATGCTTCCTAATGTCCAGTCTGAACCTTCCCCCGGCACAGCTTTCAACCATTCCCACTCATGCTATCACTAGATATCAGAGAGAAGAGCTCAGCACTTCCCCTCCTCAGGAAGCTGTAGAGAGCAATGAGGTCGCCCCTCAGTCTCCTTTTCTCCAAACTAGACAAACCCAAAGTCCTCAGCTGCTCCTCATCTACAAAGAATTGTTCATTTCAGATCCCCTGCTTAGAAACAGAAGTATATATATATCAAAGCACATCATGCAATTATCTCTGTTCTGGTAGCCTTGATAGAAGAACATTTTCTGCACCTTGGTTTCATGCTTAATGTATGCTAATTTCATGGTAGTTCCTAAACAAATTTGTTGCATATAAAGGTTACATTGACACCTGTAAGGTGAATAACACACATACTGAGAAAAGCTATTCTCTGTATCCTCTTTGTGCTCTAAGTTTAAATATGAAAGATTAAAAAGAAAATTTTTCTTTTCAAACAACAATGAGGCTTTGTGAAGCAAACAAGTTTCCACAAAACTTAAATTCAGTAAGGATCACCTCTAACAAGGCTAAAGAGAAGGAGAGAAGAAAACGGATTTAGTTCCCTAGTACACAGTCCTGGCACTATACTTCTCCACATAAGGAACATATTTCAACAGTTGATAAATTACATTTACATCAATCTCAAAAAGTCAAATTTGAGAACAGCTAGGGATCTACGTGCTGGTTTTTTGTCATTGTATACATGGTTTTATTCCTCAAAAAAATTCTATGAGTCAGCAAATGGATAATTAACTACTACTACTACTTTAACCAGGTGTTACAATGTCACTAGTTATTCTTCCAAAGAATAACTCCTAGGATTTATCTGCTTGTCATCTTCATTCAAGACACAAGGCTAAAACTATTGAGTTAGACACCATATGCCATGGCCCATGACTGCTTGAGAGCTTCCTCTACACCTATTCCATACCACGCTCCGATAGTCATGCAGAAACCTGCAACAAGGTGATTTTGATTTCCAAAAGTATGGCTGAGTTGATCTATGCACTGTGAAACACTTACTGACAGGTTTTATTAAACAAGTAGTTCTTAATAACCTTTCCCCCTACTCAGACACACATGCAAGAGAGTCCTTCCCCAAAGAGTACAGATCAGAAACAACCTTACACTGAAAAGAGAGGAAGAATTAATGCTCTAATGCACCTGAAATACGTGTTCTCGGGGCTTCCTAACTGGTTGCAGCATGTTCCGCAGGTACAGCATGCGTGAAGCTTAAATGCACCAGATGACGTTGCTGTGTTGAAGCAGCAACCTGCTAGTACAAACAAGGCTTGTGAGAATGAATGAGGCAGCAAGCCAAGGACATTTCAAAAAGGATAATTCACCTTGTTAAAACATGCTAGATCTTGATTCAGAGTGTTTAGCACTTTTTAAACAGGTGTGTTGGCAGACATCACTTCCCTGTATTTCCCATGCCATGAGCTACGAAGGCGGAGAGTTTCTAGGTTCAGCCCTGAGATCAGCAAATGCAGTTGCCTGCAGGCCACACTTCATCGTACTGCAGTGGGCTGTGAGAGCCCACGAGTGTAGCGCAGCTCCCAAGGAGCCGTGTGTGGACACCCGCCGGGTGTTCCTCCCTGGGTCCCAGCCCAGCCCCATTCCCAGGCAGACACTGCAACGGGAGGTAGGAGGAAGCCAGTCTCTACTTCTAGGTGCCGAATTCTGCTGCGGGAGCTGCCAGTTAGAGAAATCCCATGCTGCATGCGTGGGGGTGTGTGAAGCGCATTAGAACAGCAGCCTCCAGCTGACTTCCTCCTCTCCAGATCATATACAGTGAATCTCTAGTTGTGTATACCAGTTTTCACCTAGACTTTATTTGACTTGGAAACATTCTTGCTTTGCAGCTAGTTAAGAAAGCCAGCCAGTCCAGGCAGCTTCACCTAGTCATTGCAGATTAAATATTAAAAAGAAAACTAATGAATAACAAGAGAGTATTGTGTGAGCAGTAAAATGTAGTTAAACATTTCTTCTACGTGAAGGTAGCACACTGATGGAATTGACCTCAGTAACTTGATGAGTAGGACATGTAATCAAGAGAGTTACATCTTTAAGTGGAATACATTTCAGAGTGATAGCACTAATCAGCAGCACCTGATTAAGAAACAGATGTTGCTTTTGGTACACTGAAGTACAACATTTGAAGCCAAGCTCAAAGCTAGGCTCTTCATCCATAGACACTGTCCTGAGCATTTCTGCGTGCAGAAGAGGGACAGTTCTTTCTAAAATTTCATTTTAGAAGGACCCAGCATTTCAGCAGCTAGGCTGTAGTTTTCTGTCTACTAAGCTGTTGTGTTTCTGCAGAAGTATTTTCTGAAATAAGAAAGCATTCCCCATTTTTACTTTCCATTTAAAAAACATGGCCTGCTATGGACCTGACACTGCAAAGCTTCAGACAGATGGATCTGTGATTACCTCCCTCATCTCAGAGCTCCTTATGCCCAGAGAATATTTAGAGAACAAAAGTAATTTAGAATATCAGTCATGGGGAAAAACCCCAATCCATTAACAGAACTGATACAAGTTAGAAGAGTCTGATTCCAAGAGCCAATGTGAAGAGCCCTGTAGACTTCAGGCAACTTTGGGAAAAGGCTCAGCATTTTGTGGAGGTGCTCGTTTTGGTCTTGGGGAGCAGAGAGAAAGGGTGAAAGCAGACAGTGACTGCTTTATCAGGAGGAAATTGATTGTCTGAAATTTAATTTAAAAGAAAAGTAGAAGAAACGTCAGAGGATACTGTGATTATACCCTGGCATAAAGAAGCAGATTTGGGGGATTTTGTGGATCACCCCCTCAGCATTAAATACCTGCCATTAATGGTTTACAACCAGAGAAGTGTAGCAAACTAGGTTAAAAGTGCTTGGAGAACAACACTGCCTCACAGCAGCAAGCAGGATGAGTGTGAGAGAGGCAAGGATTTTCTTTGACAAAATTCCTTCCAAGTCAGGGAATCCATAGGCATGGGAAAACAAACACTTTAACTACTGCTCCCAAACACAAAGAGTTTAAACATATGGCCAGATATTACTATAGAAAGAAAAACAATTTGAAGTTATTGCTGTCACGCACATATTCCCACCGGGAAAAGTAGAAATAGGCTCACGTGACCCTAACAGATTCTCTGGCACTTTGTAAAAATTGTTACACGACGAGGAGCTTTGCCTAAGTGGGGAGGACCAAATTAAACCCTTCATTGTTTAGCTATCGCATCCTTTTTCATTCCCTTAGGCAAACTTTAAGTTTGAATCCAGCCTCAGCCTCCCTCCCTCATCCCCCAGGGCCAGCAGCCTCCCACTGGAGCAGGCAATGTGGAACACATGGCACTGGTGTGCTGGGAACCTCCTCCACCCCAAACACTTAAGAGAAAACAGGCTGCAGTTTACTTGCAGCACATTTCACTCGAGGCTTTGCACTACCTACCCGAAAGAGAGGCAGAACCTGATAGCTCTTGGGACACTTGTGGGTTTTTGCTACCCATGCATGTAAAGTAAAAGATGCTCTCCTCTGTTTTCTAGCACTTACAAATATCTTTTGCCACTTAATTTGCCTCTATTAAAGTAACAAATACAATGAAAGCTGTGGAAAATGCTTCTTCTAGCACCAGTCTTACAAGGACCTGCATGGACAGGTCATTGAGAAGAAAGCAGGGATATTGGGGAATATCTTTTCCAGGCCATAGCTGTGGGAAACACAGCTTTTCCTTCATGATCAGCAGCACCATCCTCAGAGCTGAGTGTGAAACCAGTCAGGTGATCCAGCAGGTTCTGTATTTTCCTCCCACCAGAATAAATGACAAAGAGATTTCCTGGGCAGCAGTCTCGTTCTAGCCCTCATCCATTTATAGGCAGATGGTCAGTCTGGAAATACAGGGAGAGCAGGGGCCAGCCCCTCCCAAGTGTCTCTGGGGCTAAAACCACCTGAAAGCTGCTGTTTCAGTTTTACAGAGAAAACCCCATCTCTGGCCTCCAGGACAGAGATTGCTTTTTGTTTCTGTGCCAGGGCAATGTCTGCCTCATCAGCACTCCTCAGACAGTAGGGCCAGGATCAGAAAGCCATCAACTTGTTCCTGCTGCTTTTAATTAAGCAGAACTCATCAGCAAACTGAAGGCCAGCAAACTGCACAGACACTAATAAGCACAGTACTCTGGCTTCTGCTATTCCTAGCGTTGAGCTACACAGCAGCAGCACCTTCACTCTGTGTGCTCTTCACTGTTATTTGCCATTTACTGCTATCAGCTGAAGTTGGGAAGAACAACTGAACTTAAGTAATTAAAACATCATACTCAGTGGTTTACTGCTCAGCAACTTTCCCCAAAAGCAATGAAGTGATAGCTTTCAACAGCAGCTAAAGTGATTGTCAGGCCAGAGGAGCTTCAGTCCCCAAATACATAACTCACATTGTCCATTCAAAGATCAGCTGTTTCAGGCAGGTTGAGAGTCATTAACAACCACACCACTTCACCTGTCAACAATTTGCCCTCCTCTAAGAATATAATTCAAATCTCTTCTACTTTCTGTTAGACCTGAGTTAAAGCCCCTTTGCAGGACAACCTAGAGAACCCTAGCAACCCTGGGCTTGAGTCAAGTTTTCTAAAGGTAACTTGCAAAAATGAACTACAGATTTGTAGTTTTGGGGGGTTTTTTTGACAGTTACAGTGATACAAACCCTTCAAAGATGGTTTCAGTGGTACATGATCTGATTGGGACTATACAGGGGCACATTCCACCCACTGAAAAGAGCGGCAAACAAGGGAAAAGAGCACTCTTGGGCTTGTGCTATTGTAATGAATGCTTTGAGTTTAAATATTTTTGAAAAGTGTCTTCAGTGTGCTGCCCAGTGAAACTCTGGAAAGCGTTTCATAAATCAGTTTAAGTTAGCAGCACTTCATGTCCTGCAGGAAAAGAAATCCTTTATGGTTTATTTATACGGTAAGATAGCATTAAAAGAAAGAATTAACTGAGATTGCTATCAGTGAATGACTGACAATAAGATGGAAGACTGATTTGATCACAGGAAATGCAAACAAATTGTACCTTTAGGGGGGTCAGTGAAAAGCTCAGCATTAAAATAAATCACCGTCAGACCCTGGAGACAGAGCAGCTGGGAACGGGCTGGTGCTCCCTCCTCTCAGTCATGCTGGCTTTACCTCTGTGTAATCCTGCTGACTTCAGACTTTCACTGCACAAGTGATAAGAGAATCACATGCCAAATATATGCCATGCTAGCTTTGACCCAACTTAACAATTGTAACTCCAGAGTTTCCAACATTAACATTCCTATCCATCCTGAACATCTTTTTCACTGGGGCACTTGAGCTCCACACAAAAAACCCACAGTGCTTTAAGAAAGTTCTTTTATGAGGGAATTGCTGGTATATTCTTGTTCGTTTATTTTATGTTTCTTTCAAATCAACATCTCGCTTAAAATCTGTAATGTCAAGAACAGTAACATCTTCCTTCTTCAGAGCTCTCAAAGCAGATTGCATGTCCTTTTCATTTTTACTAGGTTGGGTTTTTTTCTTCAATACTGGTCCTTTTACAGAGCACAATTCCCATGCCACCCTTTTATTTCTCTGTCTATACTGGTGTTAGTCAGAATATAAAGCCATTTATCAGAGTTCTTCTCACTCCCATTTCTATGCAATTGAAACACCATGAAATATTGGTCAAAGAAAGCTAATCTAGCAGACTTGGAACATTTGCATCTCAAAATCTTATTAAAACATTTAGTAGATAGCATTGCCTCATTCCAATTTGTTTCATCTTTTATTTTTTGTCCTGTTGTGGAATACATTTTACCCCAGCATCCCATTTTCCTCCTCTCCTAGAAGTCAAGCGCCCATCAGGTTTCTGCCATCTCCAAATCCACCTTAATGTATCAAATCCATTTTCTAAAACCATTCTTGCAGATGTTTGAAGTGAAGCAGCAGCCAAGTCCAAATAAGTCTTTGGCTGTGTATGACTGATCTAGAGATCCCTCTCCTGTTACCAGCAACTACTGTAGGTATTGGAGTTTCTCTCTGAAGCCCAGACTATTTATGCAAGGCAAGTCTGCAGATGATGCCATTTTTGGACAAGGAATGCAGGGCTGGAAGAGGCCTCCTCAGACTCTGAGCATGATCCCTCTCTATTGCAAACATTGCATTATCCAATTCCCCACCATTGTCTTATCCTGCTGCATCATGAGAGGAAGTCAGGTTTCAGTGCTACTTTTCCCAGAGTGCTACCTTTCCCAGCTGTTCCAGATCCCAACCACTGCTGCAATCTTTCCAGGCTAAATTTATTCCTGGCCAGTCCAGGCTCATCTGTCCTTAAGCCGACGTTTTCCTGAACCTCAGACAATTCTTTTCCTTCTTCCTTCTCACCCGTGTTCACCCTCTGGTGTGCTACAGAGGACAGTTATTTTGTCCTTTCTGCAGATAAATGTCAGTCTTTTAGCTTCCTCTTGTAGAAGACAATAGTCCTTTCCTTCCCCGTGATAGGAGAGCTCGCTAGTGCTTTGTGTAAGAGCGGGAACATTCCTTGCATCTGAGGGAAACAGATCTCCTAATACATGTATTTTTCAGGACTGCTCATGGTGATCTCATGATTGACTGTTATGCCCAGGCCACTCCCCCAGATGGCTGACATTTTGGTGCAGAGAGTTTTGTTCTTGCTCCTAATTGCAAGACAGTGCATTTTGCAGCTCTGAACTTCTTCTGGTTTCTTTTGCTTCGGACCTCAAGGAGGGCAGTGCTTTTTTCCTTGTCTTAAAGGAGTAAAGTTTCTCCACCCTCATCCAAATCCTCCCACACAGTGTGTTTCAAGCAAAGGTTTTCTCTCTGTTAGGGGAGAGGCAGAATACTTTGATTTTGGTCATCAACAGAAACCCAAATAAATGTATTTTCTGGACAGAGACTGGAGAAAGCTCTGTGGAAACAGTCACCTCACAGCTGAAATGAATTGCCATCAGGATTTTGCAAATGAAAAGTTGTGTTCACATCACTGATCCTTCAAAGGGTAGGTGTGAGCAGAGACGTCGAGATGCATGCTGTGTCAGAGGAGCCCTAGAATCACACACACAACTGCTTTGCATGAGTCTCTGAACCACGAGCTGTACGTCACCTGACGGAAAGTCCATCGGTTCACTTATACTGAGCCCTATACTGGACATGCCATCATTTCACCAGTATTCTCAGCATCTATAGCCAGTTTCTCTAGGTCATGCCTAATCAAGAGCAGCAGATTTCAAAAAAGAAAGAGAACATCATGACTCACTGCTCCTAGTTACACTCATTACTCTCCTCTATAAAGATGCTCATTTCCTGGGCCAAAACTTTTTCTCTCACTTTCCCATTCTCTTTACTCCCCTTCTTTGCCTGAATCATGACCAAATTCCTCACTGTTTGGCAACTGACTAGCAGATTGTTAGATTGCAATTAGACATACATGCATGGTACCACCTGCTACATGCTTTTGATTTCTTTTTGGCTGTGGAGCAGCTGTTGGTTTCATTTTTTGCAAATTTGGAGTGAAGGAGAAGAGGGATTTTTTTGTTTTTTGCAGGTGCTTTAATTCTTCTGCAGGGTATCAGAGCATGTAACAAACTCTGAAGAAAATTTAAGATCATAGGTACTTATAATATTTTACATAAGTTTTGCTAGTGAAATGGTAAACATTTAATGAGTTTACTTAAGGGGGCCCCAAAATGACATAGGCCCACAACCACAACTGTTTGTCCCTAGGGGTTTTTTTTGAACCTTCTCCTGATTTTAACAACATGCACAAAATAAACCAAACAGCTGGAAGTTCCATAAACCAACAGATAAGATATGAAATGATAAAGCAACCAATGCATCAAAAGCCTGCCAAAAGGTGAGGTGGAAAAATCTCATTGCTCCATCTTGAATACCTCATTTAAAAGTGAGGGAGACAAAGGTATACAGTGCATCATTTCCACATGTTTAAATTCACTGACCCATAAGTCAGCCCTTGAATTTTTCACTAGTAGGGCATAATTTTCGCAGAAGCATTGATGCATGTCAACTTAATTTCAACATCTTTCGTCAAGTCAGCTGTAAAAATGCAGGTAAGAGTCGTAACTTCCTACTACTAATTGATGCTGTGACACACACAGTTCTGAGTTGTCTGGGGGGAAACGAATGGTGCTACTGCAAAAGCCCGGAGCTGGCCTTGCTCCCTGAAGTAATGGCTCTTTCCTCTTGGGGAGGCACGCTGAAATACACAGGCTTACTTGAGGTGTACGAACTGGGCTGTGGCAGCAGAACCCAGCCTGCACCATGGCACTAAAATCTCCACAAAAACTTGAGAGCTGGCCACTGTTGCCATGGTTCCAACTAGTAAGTATAAACAGAAGGCATCTTACTTCATGGGATTTGTTTGGTTTTATTTCGTGACTGTTTTCCTCTCAAATATTCTATGTTAAAAAAACAGAATTGGTGATAAGTATAGCTCCCCTGTTAGAAGGGCTGTATTTTAGCATTGGGTAGGAGAATATTTACTATTCCCTCATTGAATTGCTGGGCAGAAGCAGCGACTAAGCACACAAGAAACATCTGCAAAACCTGTCCAAGAGCCAGAAAGGGGTTTTGAGTTGTGAGACTGGCAGGCACTGTTGCCCTGTGGCCAAGTTTTCTGAAGCAGTATAAATTTCCTTGCAAAACTCTGAAGTCGTAACTGACTCCCTCCAGAGTCACTAATGCATAGAAAATCTAATGCCATGCTCTCCCTTCCCTTTTCTCCCCTTGTCTAATATCTTTGCTATTTCAAACTGTAACCGATTTATAGCTGTTTTCCCCAGCACTCACTGCTGTTGCACATCCCCAGTCACATACGACTGTAGAGCACCTTGTGATGGGCTGGGCTGTACCTGTGCTACAGTGCTGGACCTCTTCCCTGCAGTGGGACAACCTGGTGGGCACCGGGGGTGAGGTTCTGACACCTGAGTGGACTCTAAGCTGATTGGGACTTCTGCTCTTCTTCAGTAAGATTTAAGCCATATAGCTCAATAAAAAGTGCTTATGGTTGTTTTCAGGGAGGCAAAGTACAAAGGAACTCAGAGCCTAGTGACAGGGTTGCATAGGTATTTAGGCACTCAGCGATGTGCACAGGCACTTGACAGAGACTCTTTAAATGAGATTTTAAACAGCATCTAAATTATGTGGCTTGCACTTATAGCTCAGGTGCTTTTACAGTCCACGCTACCTAAGTCTATCTACATATGCAGTTACATGCCTTCCTGAATTCAGCCCCTCCACAGTTCAGGTCTCACTAAAATCTGTAGCGAAGCATACACTGATTTCAGTCATACGCCATGCCCCCAGCTACATCTCCAACCCTTTCCCCTGACTTCTAGACAGAGTTGCACCTCACCCAAGCTCCTCCATCTCTGAATATTGTAATGCAAACATCAGTACTTACTGAAAAGATACCAAAACGTCCCAGATGAGCTACTGCCAGTTCCAGCCGTTGACCAGGAAGTATGGAAAGCCACAAAATCCTCAGCACCTAGGCCTTGGACCCCTTGGTATATGAGCAGCACAACCTTTGAGACCTCGTGATACAGCTATGTGTTCACACGCATGGACTCTGACTTGAAAAGAGACTGAAAGGGGTAATCCCTGTCAAAGCTTTTTGCTTTACTGCTGAAATGGCTAGTGTTACAGGGTTAGGTTTTTTCCTTAAACTCCAGTGAGAAAACCAGTTACTGACACAGAACATCACAGAGCTGAACTAAAATTAAACTTCAGGGTGAAATTAAAAATTATTCTGTTGATCAAGACTAAATGATTTATGTTCGTCATTTCAGTTCCATTAGTTCTAACGCGTGCAACAGGATGACACCTTGGAATCCAATTCCCTCACTAACACTAGTCTTTCACATATGAAGAGGTATCTTGGTTTTATTCAGGCACTTCGGAGGTGCTGCATTTTCATTTAGCCTTCATTTCCTCTTTTTTTCACTGGAAAGAAGCGTTTTTTTCCACCTGGGTTGGAGCTTGAAATCTGACTTATGGCCTATCAACGTTGTATATTTGCTTTCCCAGAGAACTGAAAAGCAAGTCACGTTGGAGGCCTGATGTTCATCCTGGGTCTGTAGGATGGGGAATGAAGCAGGGTACCATTTAAGATGGCTGTGCTGAGGCATGCTACCTACCTTACAAACAGGAAAGCGATGGTGATCCCTGCTTGTTTCATGAGGCAGGCTGCATCCTGGGTTGACTCCTTGCTGCATGTCATTCTTAATTTTCTGACGCTCATTAAAACATTCAGTTGAGAGCTGTGTGTATGCCCTTGCTGTCTGAGGGCAGCATTATTTCAATACTTTGGAATTGTTTTCCCTATATGCAGCAGTGCCTCAACACAAGGGCACCGTGATCATGCAAAACCCTGGGCGCTCTTATTAGCTCGCAGCAGACTGAAGTATCAGCTTTGGAGAGCTTTCAGCTGAGTAAATGGAAATCTGCCTTACCAAAGAGCAATGCATAAAGAGAGAGGAAAGCAGGGGTGTATATCAAGTGTAAGACGATTTCATATTGTAACTCGTAACGCAAAAAGGCTGCTCCTACTTACAGCTAACGTGCTCAATTACTTGAAGAGACTGGGTTCTAGAAAGACACATGCCTGTATCAGCTTACTCCTGCAGTTACTCAGATGAAATGGTAGAACAACTACAAACTTCTATTTTCTGGTTTTGGCAAATTCTTTGAGGCCAATATCTGCCTCATAAAAAGGAGGTAGAACCATCGCAAACATACGCAACAGATGCTGCTCAACCATGTCCAACTCACAGGGTGTCAGCGATGTCCCTTTTGCTCTCTCCTAGGCAAAGGGGCAGATGTCCCTTCAGCTGTGTGGTTAGGGCACAATGATCTGTGGTTACCACTATGGCACAGATGACTCCACATTGTAGCTGCAAAGCTGCACTGCACAGCCTTCCCCTCCTCCTCCCTCCCCTGCTCAACTCCCCGTGTCAAATCAGCCTGTGCAACAGAAGTGCACAAGACTACATTATGTTAACAAAACTATGGAAGGTGACTGCAGTATCAAAATATTTACCAAATGGATTCCAGGTTCCTAAACCTGTAGATGAAGTGCAGTTACAAATGCTTTCCCCCATCTGTTATTCTTGGGCTGCAATAGACGATGATGAAAAAGTTCAGTTCGGGCAGGTAAGCAGCGGAGAAATCTCTCACATTTTTAGTGAGTCGTTACCTTCAACTAGGGATTTAAGGAAAAGATCTGTTTTTCCCTTTCTACTTGTTCCCTACCCCCAAACACGCATGATAGACAAGAAACTGAAGTCATGTTTCTTCAGGAAAGACTGAGATACCTGCAAAGCTTGCATGCCAGCCTCTGAGGGCAAAGGCTGGCACTGACAGTGGAAAGCACACTATAGAGCCTGTTCTGTTGCTGCAGGAGGGAAACTTTTTCCTCCCTAGGTGGTTAAGAAATATTTAACTTTTTCAATTTTATGAGTGTGAAGTAACACCAAGTAAAATTCAAGCAGAACTGCTAGGGTGAATTCATATTAGGATAAAACTGAACTAAATACTTAAGGGATACAAAACATTTCTGGGCAAACCGTGTTTCTAATTTGTATGATATCTCTAGTTTGGCACTGTTACATATTATTGAAGGAATGCTGCAATTATCCCTAAGGCAGAACAGTTACATTTAATAGTACTGACTCGTACCACTTGCTGCAATGCTGCAACTGCCTGACTCTATAAAGTGATCCTGGCAGCCTCAGCAGCAGCGAATGGAATAGCCCGGCACATTGTGTCACGCGGGTTGCAGTTCCCAGCTCTCTAAAAAATACCTGATAAAACAGAACACTTAATCCTGTGATGTAGCTATTGCTTCAACACCATACCAGCCATTTTTAAGATTCCCTGAGCACTTGCGCAGAGAGTTGATGCCTGGCAGGCCAGGGTTCAGATACTAGTGCATCTCCTGGCCTTAACTCAGCAACACCTCCAAGTGCCTGCTTAGCCACAAAACAGGGCTGTGCCTCATCACTTTGTCACGTACTTTCTCCTTGTCAGGAAAGCCATGATGCTAGTGCTCATAAGCAAGCTGTGGTAAGGCCTAATGCTGCCCCATGGACTT
>NW_010546985.1:17606-17911 GCF_000687285.1 Phaethon lepturus
ATCAACTTCAGCAGGTGCAAATAATCACTACAGGATAGATTTTTCACAGATAAGGGTGCAGATTAGCAGGACTTGTGCCGATTTTCAAAATTGCAACAAGGTTCTATCAGCCCTTTTAGATGACAGGTACCTTTAGAAAACTGGTCCTTGCCCACTGAATTGGTTTTTTTTCCTCCAAGAAAAAAGATGCCACTATAGACCTAACTGATTTTACCTCTTCGTTATTGCCACATTCACAGCTCTCAACTATGATGCTATTGCTGAGGCATTCAACCCTGTTGCTAGCTGCTGAACCCTAGAATAGA
>NW_010546985.1:17942-30193 GCF_000687285.1 Phaethon lepturus
GAAAAAGAATAACACACAGTGCTCTGTCAGAGCAGTAGAAAGAGGCAGTGCAAAGAAATTGTGACAAGCAGGAAAGGGATCTAAAGGTGCCAATAGTTACTGAAACTCTGGCAGAAATACATTTAAGAAAATGGATTTTTTTTTTTTTTAGCATTGCACCATGTGGATCAATCTATCAGATTGATACCCATTTGATTGCATGGATGCGTTATCCCCAGATGCCGAGTGCTGTACATTGTGGCCCTTCAGTGTCGTTCCTCAAAGTGCAGTAGTGAAGGAGGACTTATTTTTAGTCCCAGCATGGTAACATTCCTCCCAAATCCATCCATATTTGTCTCTCAGAGGTGGCTACACCTAAAACTGGGCAAAGAAGCTTCTGTTGCATTTATTTAGATATTTAGAAGAATCTGCAGTCTGGACTGCTATGCAGAAATTCAGATCTCTGGCCAGCTTAGTGGCCACAGAAGAGATCACGCTTCTGGGCAAGGGAAGAGTATTCCATCTCACAAAGCCCGGAAGACAGAAATGGTTGGATGTGTGCCACTGGAGAAACTTATTCACTGGACTCAGCAACAACTGGAGACATTATTACAGCTCTTTCTGGATAGAACTATGGAAAAGTAAAAGCAACACTTATTAATGAGATGATTATTCATAGACTGTCTTTATCCCTCATTTCCTCCACCAATTCAGAATTGGCTGCTTCTAGGTCCTTTCACAAAGCCTCACAGTAACAAGAGAGCCTTCTCTGCAACTTAGACATCTGGAACATCTCTCCTGTATTTCTCCATCTTGACACTTCTTCTGTCTTCAGACCTCATAAGAGTGCACAGCTTGCTGCTCTGCTGGAACAGCCGAGTCTGTCCTCAGTTGTTCTAATAATCTTTCCTACTTTCGTGTAATCTTTCATGTAGGTTTAAGTATTTCATCTGTTTGTAAACATCTGTGAATGTCTGCCACCATTCATAAAATAGTTTTATCGGAGGGTTGTGTTTTTTTAAAAAAACAGTATCTGATTTATGTAAAGTGGCTAATAAGTAGTTGTACACATTTTATTTGGAAGGCACAGTGAATGCAAGCTAACCACCAGAGCTGGCTCAAAACTTCTTATCAGCATAAGCAAACGAAGTTGTGCTGCCCTGAGGATGGAGCGCCTAGGCTATACCCCGAGCAGGCTTGTTGCTGTCACAGAAAAGCGAGCAGGATCCAGAGAAGGCTCACGTGCCCCGTTTTCCCAAAGTAGCTGCTGTTTCATACGTTCTCATCCCCTCTCCTGGCAGCAGCAGCTGCCAGTTTGGTTTTCAGGGCTCTGCCAGGGCCCATTCTGCCATCCCAGTTGCTGCCTCCTTTGGCTGTGCCTAGATCTAGCCCTGCCAAGCACCAAGAGATTAGCCTCATCCAAAAGTAAAGAAAAATCACAACCTCAACCTTGCCTATACTTTCTACCTATGTATGTATCTTCATCTCGCTAGAAATTAGTTACATATCAATAATCTTGCCTGCAAGGTTGAAACAGAAAATTATGTGCATCTTTATATACAGTATGTGCCCGTTTCCACCTTGTCTAAATTCTAACTCTTAATGAAATCTACACCATTATGCTAAAAAAACCCTCTGCCCAAATTGCCAAGGTCACTACTATTAATTGCTTCTCCCTAATAAATAAGTTAGGTAGGCATGTACCTGTACACACATGTTGACACAGACACCTACTCCATTCAAAAGGGAATATACTTGTTTTGTGCTTTATTTGAATGACCAAATAGTTGCAGGGACACTTGAAAATACAAACTATAAAGCCAGATATGCACAATGCAGGGTGTCAAATGATATAAGGGCCTAAGTATGTGCCAAGTTCCCATTAGGATACATGCCCCAGTGAAGTGAATGCTCATGCTTCCTGATTAAGAGAGGTCTACTATACTTAAAATCCCTCACACTCCCTGAGCACAAGGCTGACGTGATATAAGAGACTTGTACTGCTCCCCTGCTGGTGGGATACCTTTTTTCTTAGCAACCAACTACAAAATATTCATATTCATATGCATATATTCCAGCAAGGAAAGCATCAGGGATTTATCCATACAGAAGTTGTAGAGCTGATGCTTTTGCAGTGCTCTCATTCCCCCTTCCTGCAAGATGAGGAGGGAGAGCACATAATGCAAGACTAACTCATTCTGGAAGGAATGCAAGTCTGCACTGAAACAGAATTTTGCCATTGATGTGATGAATACAATCAAAGAAGAACAAGCCGTTTTGCAGAATTCATTACATTTGTGGAAAGAAATTCATGTGTGTTTTCCAGAGCTGGGACATGCTGTCTCAGGTCCAGCCTTGCAAAGTGCTGGGTCAGCTCTGGAAAGGAAGGGGTGGCTTGGCAGAAATAGTAAAGCTGGTTAGGGAGTAAGGGAAAACTGCCAAATCCACAAGTCCTGATTACAATTAGTAGACTTAATAGATTCTTCTATTATGAAATCTTTAAAATGGAAAAGAAAAGATTAGAGCATGTTTAGCCCCGTTCTATTGCATGTAGTTACATCCCCACCTCCCGGCCCCGGCCTCCGTACTTTAGCTGCCCCAGGGCACCCCATTTCATTTGCATCACACAGGCAGCGGAAAAGGGATTGAAATGGTCCTTTCAGGGACTAATGTCCCGAGAAGGAGTTTGATGTGCAGCACGGGGTTGGCAGTGTGGCTTCCTATAGAAATAAATGCAAGGCACATGTCCTTGAAAGAGAGGATGGAAGAAGGAGCAATGCCAGCCATCCTTGGTTTCCCACCACCCAGCAGGAGGTAGGGCAACTGAACTGAGTTCTGTTAACAAGGCTAACCCTGAACATGCAAATGTCCCAAAAAAACAGAAAGTACAAAGGTGTCTCGCAGCTGAGCATAAAATTAACGGAGGGTCGGGGCTGTTATGTTTCTGTTCCCTCCAGACGTCAGGCATGTCAAGAGTAGTACAGTTCTCATTAATAACTGCTGTTATCATTAAAAAAGGTTGTTAAATCATTATTGACTTAATACATCAACAGGAGACCATAACAGTCAAGAGATTTACCAATGAAGTCACAGAAAAGCAGCTTACTTTTGAAGCAGCCTAAGATAAGGATACATAGGAAACAAGATAAAGGATGCACTCGTCTATTTCTTTTTTTAGAAATTATTCCATGCAATTTACATTTTTATAGTAATTACATGCTGTCAGTTATTTCATATGAAGAGTGTGCATTTTTCATTTTACTGAGGGAAGATTTAATGTGCTATTCCCATGGGTGAAAAGTTGATTATGTATGAATTTGATAATCAGAAATGATTAATTACTTGGTTGAGAATGTTAGGCTTATAAACCTGGTTGGGTATGCACAAACAACAAGATGTGCTCTGATTAGAGGAGGAAGCAGAAATAACTGCACTAGCACAAGTACCTATAAAATGCCTCTGCAAAGAAGGATATCACAAGATCTAGACATCATTTAAAAAGTTAAATACAGGCCATCCCAACATGCACAAAGAACATGCACACAGGTAGAGGTTGCTTGCTCAGCACTGGTAGACAAGGACTCCACTTGCACATTTACCCTTGAGATACATGATGCAAAAGTTGAGTTACGTATAATTACACTCTCCCACTCAATGTCAGGAGTGGCTCTTTTCTTCCCACACAGTCCTCCTACAAGCTGATCTACTTCAGGTTTTTCTAATATTGCATTCTTCACCCATTTGGACAGAGTTGGATAAACTGACTTAAGACATTATTGTGGAAGACAGACTACAAAGAATTTACTGCCCTCTTTATAGTAACACCTTTTGCCCCCCCAGGTTACTGATTGTCTAGTTCTATGCAGCCACTTTGTTCATGGAGAAAAATTCCATCCACATATTGGGATCTCTTTCAGAGCTCCTCAGCCTATTCAAAGCATTGGCACCAGCCACAAGGAATAGCTTCCCTTACCTTCTACCCCCCTTTTTTCTCAGACACTAGGTGAGTTTGTCAGTAATACAGTAAGATACGGTTGAGCAAATACAGCAGCACATTTCTACCACACAATAGCCTGTGTTTGTATGTAGGTATACTGCTTAACAGGAAGAGAAAGGAAGAGAACCTTCCCCCTTCTCCTGTTTGAGGAGGCCTCAGGATTTGCTTCACATACTAAAAAACCAAACCAAGAGACACAACAGGAATCCAAAGCTCCAGGAAGAAATCTAACCAGATTCTCACAGGGTATGGAAAGAGCTATTTCAAAAGGCCAGCAAGCTGGTACAGCAGAAGTAAGCACTCAGCAGGGCTTCTCTCTTGCTGTGGAAAAAGCCAGAATCACAAGACTTTGCAGAACATACAAGCCCACCTGCCCATGCTCACGCTCACAACTCCATGCTCAAGTTACACCCGCTTACAGCACCCACTCAAATTGCTACGCATCAAGTAAGGTACAAGGATGACGGAAGGAAACAGGGAAGGGAGAAATGGACTGATGAATGGATGTAGGCAGCTTCCTGTCAGCCAGGATGACTGATGTCTTCCTGTGCTCAGCCCCACCACGTGCCTTACCTTAGAGGTAACCATCCCAAGACACAGCTCCATTTTCCTGTGATTTCATCCCTCAGCTCCCCAGTGGAGATCAATAATTGCAGCGGTGCTGGCTGCCTGCAGAAGCCTGGGGCCGTGCCATAGAAACCCCTGCGTGGCCATAAGGAGAATACAGCAATTGAACAGGAGGCCGAGGAAGGAACAAACCTTATCTAATACTTCAGCTCCACAAACCCAAAGTAGTGCACAAGTGGCACGTGGCCCCAAAGCTGATACTCTGGGATGCTTTTTCTTGCATGAAAAGTTTGCAAGTAAATATCGATTCTGAAGAGTTATACTTTTCGTACACATAAAGTTTACCCTGTGGGCCCAGATGTTAGTGCTTTATTAAACGCACACATTAGAGGAGACTTGCAATAAAGAATAGTGTGACTGCCGCCAATTTTTCTTTGGCAAGCCTCCAGCAGGAAATAATCCTGTGTCAACTATAGCTCTCTCCTTCGGTACCGCACAGGGTCAGACTGCATCTGTTGGATTCATTTAAATACATCCAAGTCTGTGTCTCATTGTTTTAAAGCATCAAAGACTTTTGCTGTTATAAATCATAACAAATAATCGGTAATTCTGAACAATAAAACGCATGATAAAAATGAGGCGCAGCTGTTGCCAGTCATTGAAGGAGGTTGTAAAAGATAAAGGAAACAGTTACACACATTATAGGGCAAGTTATCTAAATGATTAGTTTGAAGACAAGGTGCTAACAATATCTCTTATTTTAAAGGTGAAGATTTTTCTATAACACTGAATCACCATCTTTAAAGTAATATAGTAAAAATTACTCTTCATTCCAGCAACAAACTTAAGGTATTGTAACATCTGGGGAGCCAGGGAAACAGCAATGCATTTCCTAAAATACCTGGCATTGCTCCAGTGCTTTATCAGCATCCTTAAAATACAGGCAATTGAAAAAACACCATTATTGCTGCATGATATGAATTTCAGACAAAGCAAAAAGTTCAACATAATTCCATACAAGTCACATCTGATTTGGATCACTCTACGTATTACTCAAGCAGTTTAGAAGACTAAATCCTATTTTCAAAACTGTAATACAGTACTTCCATGTGTACTTTGTGTAGCAAACTTTATGTTCTGTCTTTGGATATGGACAAGAAAAAATTAAATAAAGGGCCAAATGTTAACAAATAAATGCTCATTTAGTAGGTGCTTTTTAAAAAAACAGGAAAAGTGTGTGCATTTCTGCTCAGGAATATCTGGAGCCCAAAGACTCTGTATTACTTACTGTTCATACCAAGAATTATCACTTAGCTAGACGTATGTGGGTTTGTGGACAACAGTCCTCATGTTTACTTTCTGATTCTTCCCACAGCAGTTTTGAAAACCTGGAAGTGTTCATCAGACCAGAATGTAGTTCAGCCGCAAACACTAATGTTAAAATATGTTTGTCAGAGGCCACAGGGGGCTTGTAATCAAAAGGCAACTTGTGTTGCTGTCTGAGGGACAGCATTACAGAAAACACCACTGTTTAGGAGTTACAATTTCTCTGATGGTAAAAATACCATGCTTGAAGGCAGCCAGACTGATTGACTGGGGGATCAATTTATGACCCTTCCACTCTGGGTACTATGTGGGATCTGACTGAGAGGGATGCTGCTCTTGTTCTTAGTCTCCTGACCTCCCACATTGCCAGATCTGTGTCCCATTAACTTTGCTGGGACTGACATTTTCTATGGGAACCAGATCTGAATTACAACCCTAAACTTCATTTTCTTTGAGCTCTTGAAACTGCTGTTCCCTTTAAGATTAGGTACCAAAACTTCTTTGTTTCCTGCAGTCTTGGTCTTGAGTGCTCCTTACCAAAAAGTTTAACTCTGTAAACTCATTCTCTCCTTTAGAAATGGCTGATTGATTTTCTGCAGATACAGCTACTATCACACAAGTGATATCACAATCTCAAAGGCAACTTGTATATTAAACTTTAATGTAACTACAGAGCTAAAAAAGAATTTGATAATATCTTCTGATCCAGCATTGACAGACATGAGTCAGTGCCTTGTCTTTGCTTTGACTAAAATTAGCAGAGCTGGGAAAAATTGGTAAGGTCATGACAAGATTGCTACAGCTCTGCGCATGACCTTCAGTGCTGTAAGCCTGCTAGTATAAGATGAGAGGGAGATGACCCCTTCAGTTACTTAATTTCTTAAGTACTTAATTACTTTAATTTCTTAAGTAATTTCTTCCAAAGCCTTTTTTCCTAATAAATTAGTTTCTGGAAGTTACTGAGCAAATCTGAAGAATAAGATTCAGCAATGCTATATAATGCCTCTTTAGAATAACTTACTTCCTTACAGAATTGGATCTCTATACATTAAGTGGGACCAGTGAGAAGTTTGCTGGAAAGTCCAGTTGTGACAAGAATGAAAAAGCTGGTGCAAAATAAGAACACAGGTGCTGTAACACAGTAATGCTGTGCTTTTTGTATAGTGCAGTGGTATGGAATAGGTAAGGAAGGTGAACGTAGGCTAAATGAAAAACACAGGAGCAGTGTTTACAGAAGGCAAGCAGCAAAATTGTTACCAAAAATCCCACTTTCCCCTCACATATCTGGCTCTTAACTGAACGTATTTAACACAAGATGTGGCATATGCTATCTTACACTCACTGGTGGATTCCTTGCATCTACAAGTAGAGGTGAATAATGGGGAAGAAAAACAGAACCATCCCCCTTCCTCTATGCCATTGCCACCTGCAGCACAAGGGCCTTTTGCTGCCATCGCCTCTCAGCTCAGGGAGGTCTCAGCATGTTGCCCAGGGAAGGTGGGGAGAAGGTGGTGGCTCTGATAAAGGCAAGTGGCAGAAGCATGACTCAAGGTAGCAGAGCTACCTAAGTAGTCTTCATAAAGTTCATGAACTGCCTACAATGCCAGGCACTACGGTATCAAAAAGACACCCTTTGTGCATTCTTCAAACTAGCAGAAATAACCTCTGCAGATTAAAACACCTGTGAGTACTCCTGGAGAAGAGTCTTAAGAATCCAGGATGACTGGAACAAATGGAAGAAATGGCCCAATGTCAAGAAACTCAGTCAGTAGAGAGAGGTTCAAAGAGGAAAGAAAAGGCCCGTGTACATATATCAATCAGAAAATAATCATCGCAGTATTGGAATAGCAGAAATTGTCTAGAGAGCTAAGTTGATTGACAAATGAAAGCTAAAAAGCCAACACAGAGGGCTGCACCAGACTTTGGAAGGCATACATAAAGTTGTAATGATACAAAGGAGAGTGCAGGAATCCCAAAGAAATTAGAAATCTTTTCAAGAACACCTAAATAGCTGTTAGTCAAGCAGAGGAAAGAAAAAAGTTGATTCTTCCAATTATTGAAGTTAAAACTTCAAAAAATATAAAGTCAAAATCATGATCCATTTGTTTACCATGACTACAGAGAGGACTACAGTAAAAAAATTATCTGAATTAGATGATTTGTGGTGATTTCATCACCACAAATCTGGACTGGGTCCTCAAAGAAACTTCTTTGTAAGGCTGGTGGAACACCAGAACCACCTACCTAAAGAAGCTACAGCATGTCCTGGCCTGATGATTTTAGGAAAGAGGTTAAGCAAAGAGCAGTCCTGGAGGACCTACACAGCTTACCATTGTGCAGAGAGTTGGTTTCTTGGATTTCTCTCAACTCTGTGTTTTTATGACTGTATAACACATCATCACCCTGCATGTTATGAGGAATACCTAAGATACCTCTGAGGGCATTTGCTTGGTCTCCTTCGCATCTCCTTCAAACTTTCCTTTACTACAGCACTTAAAATAACAGACAATAGCTTAGGCTGCTGACGCATGGAAACAGCAGCATGTGATACTGGCCTCTAACATTTTACTTGCACTCCCCAACCTGCTGTTCCTTACAGTGTAGTTACGTAGTAAGCTCTTCAGGGCAAGGAGTGAGCTTTTATTCCATGTTTGCTTAACACCTAGCAAAATTAGACCTCCTTCAACAGTCTTAACACAAACAACAAGAAGATTATTAGAACAATAAGGAATACAGAAGTACCATAACAGTTTGAGAGATTAGTTTGTATCTCAGCCTGTATCTGCCAGGGAACAGCAAGAGGCTGGCTGTTTACTACAGGATGAGACATCAGGAGCCACGTACAATAACAGAGCCAGCAGAGCAGAAGCCATCCTACAGTACCCAAGCAAGAGTAACAAAACAGGTGTTGGGATGACAGGTTCAACCAAGAACCCAGATCACTAGAGAGGTTCACATAAGTAGAGCAGTCCCAAGGTGCAGCCAGGAAATCAGCCCACAGGCCAGAATAATACCTAGCAAAGGTGACCGGGGTCAGATATGGTCTAGGCATCTCCACAGCAAGTCCACATACAAGGCAGGTTTCAAGTCAGACCAGGGGCTTAGTCTGCAGATCAGACTCTAAAGCAGCAGAGCCCATCACTCAAAACACACAGTCTTACAAGCCAGCTCACACAGAGGCTAAACCCCCATGGCTGAGCTTATATGGAGCTCCTGGGCCCATGGGCAGAGGGTGTGGGTGGAGGCCCCAAGTGAGGTTGGTCAGGGCAATTAAGGGCTATTAGTGCATTTGGAAACGGAAAATGTTACTGCTTGCTGATGCTAAAGCCATAATGACAGTGCTGACTTTTGCCTAACATTAGTCTTCAAGGATAAGTTAGGCTCATTATAAATGCCATTTTTGTAAGTGTGTGTTTTAAATTTATCTTTCAAAGCCTTCTAATGTAGCTGTTAAAGTAGTCTGGTCACACACACCCAGAGAATCTAGTTTACATGCCGGGGTATGGTCTGTGCTGCATTTTAATGGACCTGTTCTGAGGCGGTGATTTAAAATGTATTTGAAACGACGGATGAGAAAACTGTTTATAGCAGACTTCATTGAAGGCCCCTGCACGCACTCCTGACGAAGTTCCAGTTCACCTGAAACTTCAGTAAATATGCCAGTGTTGCTGTCACCCACAGGCTATTTTAAGTGCCAGAGTCACAAAACAATTTCAATACAAGGATTAACAGAGGGCTATGAGCAAATAAGACAGCATTTATGGATAAGTTGTGTAGATGTTTTGTGCCTCTATTTTGGGGGGATTGCTTAACATCTGCCTCCCAGGCTGAAAAAAAAAAAGTCCCCAACCTTACTGTCCCATCTGGCAAACTGCTAGAGAACATCCCTGATGTCCACGTGCCAGTCCCATTTTGCTTTGTAGAAGCACATCGAGTTGTTGTAGTTCTTGCTCTGACAAAGCACACTTACCCTGAAAGCTCTGGGGTTTAGTAATTAGGAGATGGAAAGATAAAGTGTTAGAACAGCTGGGATGGAAGGAAAACGTAACCTCAGAAGTGACGTCAGATGCCCAGTTGAATGTCTAAATTTTAAAATGTTCTCTGAATACAAATAAAGCCTAGAAATGTTATATTCGTTTTTAAAAAATGTTATTTTTCCACTCAATCACAACAAATCATAAACATTACCTATCACGGCTGGTAACTGCAGCTGGAGTCTGATCTAATCTCAGGAGACTATTATGCCATGCAGATACTAATATCTCAAACTCCGCAGCTATGACCGGTAAAATCAGTTTAACAATACTCCAGGAAAACAGTGGCAGACTGAACAGGAAAGAAACGAAAGGCCAGAACTACTGCAGAAGCGCTGAAGAAGTTTTGGATTATGCGAGTACCTTGATGTAAGCATAAATTTCAGGTTTATCTATACTGTGACTATTTTTTTTCCAAGAGAAATGCACCGATCTGTAAATTTTGATAAGTTGAAGTAATGTAAAGGAACCAGGAAGTTATACTTCTCTATATCCACTGCACTGCACTAAAAATATGGATACCTCTCATTACTGAAATAAGAAAAGCTGGATCCTCAAGTGGCAGATTGACAGGATACCTCACTTATTACTGTAGTAGTATTGCCAGGGTTTGTTACTGTAGAACCCAGGTGTGTGCTCAGATCCCCTTGTATTTGGTATGATGCAAACAGAGGAAAAAAAAAAAAGCTGGTTTGTGCCCCGAAGCAAGTCACTAGCTGGGTACAAAGGGAGATAGTAACTGTGTCCAGACACACAGACGCATGGGGAGTAGCAAGACACAGAAACGATACGGGGGAGCCTGGTCTCGCCATTGCACTCCGTTTCGTAGTAAAATTTGGTTTCTTTGGGACTGGGGGTATTTCTGCTGACATCATGATAAAGAGATTTCAAAGGTGCTGTTTGGAGGGCAATGCAGTACGGAGGTTTAAACGGCCTTCCTGTGAACTGAGAGGAAACAGGAAAACACAGAAATAGTAAGAGTAATAGAGACTGAAGTTGTGGCCTTGCATGTTGTTACCTGAGAGAATACATAGGCTAGGAAAAGGTTTAAAAGTGAAGTTTGTAAGGCAGGAAAAGCTAATGCAACGAAGTGTAGCAATGGAGTAGAGGAAGTTTCCTTTGAAGGAGTATTGCAGCCAGAAAATAGGCTAATACCGCACAAAGAGAAGAATGAAGTGACCATTATATGTTTTGTAAGAGGGGAGTTTAAGTTGTACGCTGAAGAGGGAAAGATGCGTTGTTGGAAGTTTAGCATGACTGTGAGTAAAAGGCCAGGGGAAAAAAAAAAGCTGCTCTTTATGGAAAATGTTGTGGCTGTTCACAGGTAACTTACAACTGCAGAACGACCTCTAAAACACAAGAAGTACTTTAGTTATCGCTTCTTTTAGTAACAGACATGGTAGTACCTCTTCAGTAACAACTGTGACAACAGTAACATTTGTAAAACAGGTGTGTCGCCAGGTATTTGCGAGTTATAAAGCAAACTCTGTGTAGTCTCTATTTCCGTCAACAGGGCAGACGCTTCTTGTTGCCTTGCTGAAGCTGACGCCACTCAGAGTGACTATTACGGATGTTAACAGGGTGATGCTTTTAATTCTGTAGCGTGGGTGTGTGAGATAACCTGATTAGTTTTTGCAACTACAAACTCTCTTAAACATGCCCACCAAGAAGCGTGTTGACACAAGCGTAACCATGTTGGCTTGTGTCACAGTGCAACTGTACGTGAGTTCACTGTCTTAAGGTTAGTTTGTGGGAGCAAAATTAGCCTTCAAGGCAAAACCGGCTGTAGAGTGGTGCGGCTTTTTAGTCTGGTTGCAAGTAAAAATATTTACTAATGGCTGTACTTCAGCTAGATCAGATCCAACTATTTCAACCGCCTGATTTTTAGGTGTTGCCGTTTTACTGATAGAGGCCCCAGTGTATATGAAAGTAATTCACGTAAGGGACTTAAGTTTGCACAACTACTTCTTTTCTCATATCGATACCCATACATTGGCACGGGAGCCATTTACACAACCGTAACGGTAGCAGAACAGTTAACACGAATCAGGCTGTGCAAGGAAAGCCCCGAGTTTCCTTTGCTGCTGCGGCAGTCAGTTTCTTGCCGGTGTTACTTGTAAACGCTTAATACAACAAAACCCACGGGCGGCGCGGGTCGCTTTCACAGCGTGCCCACTGCATTGCTCTGTTGCTGTGACTCGGAAAGCCTCTCTGCCCGCAGAGCTTCGCTCCGAGCCTGCGCTCAAGGAGCTGGAGGTGCGAGCACCCGGGTAGCTCTGACAGGGCCTGGCGGAAATCGGCGCGCGCCAGGTGTTTGGGCGCGAAAACCGCCGGCGCCGGGGCACGGC